>NC_079394.1:30429799-30699799 GCF_029220125.1 Pseudoliparis swirei | reverse complement strand
TCGCTCTTCCTCCTCTTCGGACTCCTGTTGTCGTTTCCGATGTCTTAAAATATGAGTCACACTTCCTGGTGTTTGTTGCTGGTTCCTCTGTAACGGTGTATCGTGAGTTCTCTGTGTGGCGTTAGGTAATCTGCATCTTTCATTATGACTGCAGTTAATCTCAATAAAATAGATATAACACTAACGACGGGCCCAGGTCGTCAGCGTGGCTCCATCAGAATAACATTTATAACCTTGTGTTGTAAAGCCGGGATATATAACAGCAGCAACCAGGATAATCAATACATTATCCGGATTATATTAATATACAAGTTACTCTATAAAGACAGACGTTGACCCAGGTGACCCCTCGCCTCCAGGGGTCAGACAGGTAGTGGAGTATTCTTCAATATTTTGAAAAATAAATGAATTTCCCTCCAAAGATGTAATCAGTTCATACAATTTGAAGAATTATTCATAGCATAAAGAAACATGTGATACCTTAGAGATAAGAAACATGTGATACCTTAGAGATAAGAAACGTGATACATTAGAGATAAGAAACATGTTTATACCTTAGAGATAAGAAACATGTTTATACCTTAGAGATAAGAAACATGTGATACCTTAGATATAAGAAATGTGATACATTAGAGATAAGAAACATGTTTATACCTTAGAGATAAGAAACATGTTTATACCTTAGAGATAAGAACCATGTTTATACCTTAGAGATAAGAAACATGTTTATATATTAGAGATAAGAAACATGTTTATACCTTAGAGATATGAAACATGTGATACCTTAGAGATAAGAAACATGTGATACATTAGAGATAAGAAACATGTTTATACCTTAGAGATAAGAAACATGTTTATACCTTAGAGATAAGAAACATGTTTATATCTTAGAGATAAGAAACATGTTTATATATTAGAGATAAGAAACATGTTTATACCTTAGAGATAAGAAACATGTTTATATCTTAGAGATAAGAAACATGTGATACCTTAGAGATAAGAAATGTGATACATTAGAGATAAGAAACATGTTTATACCTTAGAGATAAGAAACATGTTTATACCTTAGAGATAAGAAACATGTTTATACCTTAGAGATAAGAAACATGTGATACATTAGAGATAAGAAACATGTGATACATTAGAGATAAGAAACATGTTTATACCTTAGAGATAAGAAACATGTTTATACCTTAGAGATAAGAAACATGTTTATACCTTAGAGATAAGAACCATGTTTATACCTTAGAGATAAGAAACATGTTTATACCTTAGAGATAAGAAACATGTTTATATCTTAGAGATAAGAAACATGTTATATATTAGAGATAAGAAACATGTTTATACCTTAGAGATAAGAAACATGTTTATACCTTAGAGATATGAAACATGTGATACCTTAGAGATAAGAAACATGTTTATACATTAGAGATAAGAAACATGTGATACCTTAGAGATAAGAAACATGTTTATACCTTAGAGATAAGAAACATGTTTATACCTTAGAGATAAGAAACATGTTTATACCTTAGAGATAAGAAACATGTTTATACCTTAGAGATATGAAACATGTTTATACCTTAGAGATAAGAAACATGTTTATACCTTAGAGATAAGAAACATGTTTATATCTTAGAGATAAGAAACATGTTTATACCTTAGAGATAAGAAACATGTTTATATCTTAGAGATAAGAAACATGTTTATACCTTAGAGATAAGAAACATGTTTATACCTTAGAGATAAGAAACATGTTTATACCTTAGAGATATGAAACATGTTTATACCTTAGAGATAAGAAACATGTTTATACCTTAGAGATAAGAAACATGTTTATACCTTAGAGATAAGAAACATGTTTATACCTTAGAGATATGAAACATGTGATACATTAGAGATAAGAAACATGTTTATACCTTAGAGATAAGAAACATGTTTATATCTTAGAGATAAGAAACATGTTTATATCTTAGAGATAAGAAACATGTTTATACCTTAGAGATAAGAAACATGTTTATACCTTAGAGATAAGAAACATGTTTATATCTTAGAGATAAGAAACATGTTTATATCTTAGAGATAAGAAACATGTTTATATATTAGAGATAAGAAACATGTTTATACCTTAGAGATAAGAAACATGTTTATACCTTAGAGATAAGAAACATGTTTATACCTTAGAGATAAGAAACATGTTAATACCTTAGAGATAAGAAACATGTTTATACCTTAGAGATAAGAAACATGTTTATACCTTAGAGATATGAAACATGTTTATATATTAGAGATAAGAAACATGTTTATACCTTAGAGATAAGAAACATGTTTATATCTTAGAGATAAGAAACATGTTTATACCTTAGAGATAAGAAACATGTTTATATCTTAGAGATAAGAAACATGTTTATACCTTAGAGATAAGAAACATGTGATACCTTAGAAATAAGAAACATGTTTATACCTTAGAGATAAGAAACATGTTTATATCTTAGAGATAAGAAACATGTTTATACCTTAGAGATAAGAAACATGTTTATACCTTAGAGATAAGAAACATGTTTATATCTTAGAGATGTCATAGACGTCTATTTGAAGAGTTAAATGATGATTCCAGTATCTGTAAAATGTTTAACGTTTCATAAAGTAAAATGTGTGTGTGTGTGTGTGTGTGTGTGTGTGTGTGTGTGTGTGTGTGTGTGTGTGTGTGTGTGTGTGTGTGTGTGTGTGTTATGGACGAGGCTACACAACAGCCACACGATGACCTGATGACCTTCTCTTGACGTATCACCTGATGCTGGGAGATATTAGCCGACACACGTGGAGTTCACTTCACTGGAATTTTATTGGTTTTGATGCTATTACAATAAAATATATTTAAAGAAAGAAAAGAAAAAAGGTTTTGGTCACTTTCTCTTTTAAGAGAAACAAACACTTCAGTTTTAAGACGGGACCGTCGAACTCACAGGGAAATAATAAAAAGAGCAAAAACCACATCAAGAGAATCGGCTCACGGCGTGAAGCCAGAACGTCTTCGGGTGAAAAGAATCTTCATCTTGCAGGAGTCACTTCACAACATAAATACACTGTACAGTGATCACACGGGGGTGTGTGTGTGTGTGTGTGTGTGTGTGTGTGTGTGTGTGTGTGCAGACATATGTTAAGTTAAGGCAGGCGGAGTGATTGTCTACGCTACCTCGAGATGAACAAGGAATGCTTTAAATGAGCGGCACAACGTCTCAACCACGGCGCTGACCGGGGAATATCGATAAGGTCAAGATGGCCGACAGTCATGTGCTTCAAGAGAGGGTCAGTTAGGGGGACGAGTGTTAAAGGCAGGGTTCATCCTCATGACCAATGAACAGGTTCATCCACATGACCAATGAACAGGTTCATCCACATGACCAATGAACAGGTTCATCCACATGACCAATGAACAGGTTCATCCACATGACCAATGAGCAGGTTCATCCACATGACCAATGAACAGGTTCATCCTCATGACCAATGAACAGGTTCATCCTCATGACCAATGAACAGGTTCATCCTCATGACCAATGAACAGGTTCATCCACATGACCAATGAACAGGTTCATCCTCATGACCAATGAACAGGTTCATCCTCATGACCAATGAACAGGTTCATCCACATGACCAATGAACAGGTTCATCCACATGACCAATGAACAGGTTCATCCACATGACCAATGAACAGGTTCATCCTCATGACCAATGAACAGGTTCATCACATGACCAATGAACAGGTTCATCCTCATGACCAATGAACAGGTTCATCCTCATGACCAATGAACAGGGTTCATCCACATGACCAATGAACAGGTTCATCCTCATGACCAATGAACAGGTTCATCCTCATGACCAATGAACAGGTTCATCCTCATGACCAATGAACAGGGTTCATCCACATGACCAATGAACAGGTTCATCCACATGACCAATGAACAGGTTCATCCACATGACCAATGAACAGGTTCATCCTCATGACCAATGAACAGGTTCATCACATGACCAATGAACAGGTTCATCCTCATGACCAATGAACAGGTTCATCCACATGACCAATGAACAGGTTCATCCACTTGACCAATGAACAGGGTCATCACATGACCAATGAACAGGTTCATCCACATGACTAATGAAGAGGTTCATCCACATGACCAATGAACAGGGTTCATCCTCATGACCAATGAACAGGTTCATCCACATGACCAATGAACAGGGTTCATCCACATGACCAATGAACAGGTTCATCCTCATGACCAATGAACAGGTTCATCCACATGACCAATGAACAGGTTCATCCTCATGACCAATGAACAGGTTCATCCACATGACCAATGAACAGGTTCATCCTCATGACCAATGAACAGGTTCATCCACATGACCAATGAGCAGGTTCATCCACATGACCAATGAACAGGTTCATCCTCATGACCAATGAACAGGTTCATCCTCATGACCAATGAACAGGTTCATCCTCATGACCAATGAACAGGTTCATCCACATGACCAATGAACAGGTTCATCCACATGACCAATGAACAGGTTCATCCTCATGACCAATGAACAGGTTCATCCTCATGACCAATGAACAGGTTCATCCACATGACCAATGAACAGGTTCATCCACATGGGGACCAATGAACAGGTTCATCCACATGACCAATGAACAGGTTCATCCTCATGACCAATGAACAGGTTCATCCACATGGGGACCAATGAACAGGTTCATCCACATGACCAATGAACAGGTTCATCCTCATGACCAATGAACAGGTTCATCCTCATGACCAATGAACAGGTTCATCCTCATGACCAATGAACAGGTTCATCCACATGACCAATGAACAGGTTCATCACATGACCAATGAACAGGTTCATCCACATGACCAATGAACAGGTTCATCCACATGACCAATGAACAGGTTCATCCTCATGACCAATGAGCAGGTTCATCCTCATGACCAATGAACAGGTTCATCCACATGGGGACCAATGAACAGGTTCATCCACATGGGGACCAATGAACAGGTTCATCCACATGACCAATGAACAGGTTCATCCTCATGACCAATGAACAGGTTCATCCACATGACCAATGAACAGGTTCATCCTCATGACCAATGAACAGGTTCATCCTCATGACCAATGAACAGGTTCATCCACATGGGGACCAATGAACAGGTTCATCCACATGGGGACCAATGAACAGGTTCATCCACATGACCAATGAACAGGTTCATCCACATGGGGACCAATGACCAGGTTCATCCTCATGACCAATGAACAGGTTCATCCACATGACCAATGAACAGGTTCATCCACATGACCAATGAACAGGTTCATCCACATGGGGACCAATGGGTTTCCAGGACTTTAAACCAAATGTCCATGATCAAAGATGTTGTGAAATCTCCGTGTCTACATGAGTTTAACCCTTAAATGAGACACACTAGTTTGATTAAATAAAGAACTATGTATATAAATGTAGATTCTTCTAATCAAACTGCGTAAATGAACATGTACGCATGAAGCAAACTGGCTAACCAGCCAGATATGTGATAACTCGTAAGCTAGCTAACCAAATGTCCATGACTTTTCTAAAACCTTTGGAAAATAGTTTTTTTTCAAGGACATTTCCAGGCCTGTAAATAACCACCATGACGGCTCCATGACCAGATGAACCACAGCTTCACTGATGCTGTGTTCAGAATATATCAAACAGACAGGAATGTATCCCATTTCCCCATCAGTGGAGAGAATGAGTGACCCGTGACGTGTCCACTCATCAACCTGAGAACACCCGTATGTCATAAACACTCAATGTTTATTGAATTAATTATTCAATCGGGTCAAATAAAACAAAGAAATCCTCTCGTCTGGTGTCTTTGACGACTAATTCCACCTTTTTTAGAAACTATCTCGCTACTGGGGCTCACCCAAGAAATATAGCTTGCTTATTATCACATAGCTGGCTGGTTAGCTAGCTTGCTAGTTAGCATACAGCTGGATGGTTAGCTAGCTTACTAGTTATCACATAGCTGGCTGGTTAGCTAGCTTGCTAGTTAGCTCACAGCTGGTTAGCGAGCTAGCTCTGCTGCTCCACAGAGCTGTGAGCGGCTGCTAGCCTCCTGTGTCGTCTCTCGTCCAGCTTGCAGCCTTTAGGGAGGTCAACTCGACATTATGAGCTGAATATTGGTGGAACCACTTAATGTGTAACAAAGGACACAACCCCTGTTTCTATGTCAATATTCTTCACTTTGTACAAACGCAGTTGTAAGAGAAGATAGAACAATAGATAGAACAATAGATAGAACAATAGATAAAGGATGGATGTTTCTCAAGCAAAGCAACCTTTAGAGAAATGAACTTGACATTATTTGTTGCCAAAAATGAAACCAGAATCCTGATAAACGACATTCTGGTTGAACCACATGCGACTCAGGACCCAGACGCTGTTTCTACGTCGTTGTCAGGGATAGAAAGAACAATAGATGGAGCGCACAAACATGAACGACCCGCCATCAGAACAATGAAATATGGCACGATTGTTCCTGCTGCTGACACACCTGCCGCGCCGTGTGTGGACGTGTGTTACGTCTTCAACCTGCACCACCTGCACCACCTGCACCACCTGGGAGGTGCAGTCACAGTGGGAAACTCAGCCGCCCCGTGACTCCGCCCACATGCCGATGACACGCCGGTGTGCGCGGCTGTCTGTTGTGTTCACTGCTGCCGGTTGAGATGAACAGCATGAAGCTCACGAGGCGTTCAGGGACCAACACACAAGATCCAGGGGCAGGAAATACATCCGCTTTCTTTTTGGTCCTCGTGTTCTTGGATGACGGCGTTACGACGACGGAGGGAACCGGATCCGATGTGTTCGCGGCCGCCTCGCCGTGTCCTCTGGGCTTCAGCGACACGTTGCTGCTTTTGGTCTTTCGTGGGATTTTTTTGGACAATAAGAAGAAAGAAATAAAAAGCATTATTTACAGAATGTATAAGTTTGGGCGGTGACGTGTCGCCCAGTGAAAACCCTCTCGACACACCACCAACACACACGTGTGGAGAGCTGTGGACTTTCTCTTTTGGGGCGTTGACCCAGAAACAAATAACATTTAAAAGGAAACTTCAACCCAAAGTCTCCAGATGCATCGCTGCCTCCACATTGTGGTTATTTACACCTGTCCATCTCTTCTGTTTCCACTCCTCTTTCTGCTCTCCTGTCTTCTTCCTCTTGTTTTCATCCATGACGCCCTGTACGTCTTCTCCTCTGTTATTCCGCGTCTGAGCGCCTCCTTCTCTTCCATTTCTCCCTCTTCCTGGTGAATATGACGAATAACTGAATAAGAACCGTTTTGTGACATGACTTCAATATATCAATATATCAATATATTAACATCTAAATAGATTTTTTTTAATTCAACTCCATAGAGCTTTCATATTTAGTTTATTTTCTCTCTTTTCTTTTTAGATTGGTGGCGAGATCCGAGCAGTGCTGAGAAATCATCTGAGAACGGTTATCACACGAACGTGTTGGCCAACTTGGAATCACAAACTTGGATTAAAAAAAAAGACTTATTTAAGAAATAAATCTGGAGTGAAAAGTGACCATTAGCTCACCCAGCAAGCATTTACCCGTTGGGTCATGTGACCTTTGACCCGGTTGGACAGTCATATCAGAACAATAAGGACGTGTTGAAGAGGAAGCAGCCGGTGGAAGTCGAGCCGGTTGCCGTGTGGCCGCGGAGCGTCGGACTCGTATTTGGTGGAAGAGGATAAAATGTAACCGTAGAAACTCCAGTTCCTAGAGGTCACGGCGAGGTCGCTCTGCAGGACGTGAACACATGAACGTTGAGAATGTTGAACCTGGAGTACAGATGGAGCTTCTGCCGCCATGACACTTCCCCTCTCGCACGGACCGCTTCAGCAAGAGAGAGAACGCCGCCGCTCACACGCACGCCCGCTTGGCGTGCAGCATCTCGATGAGCAGGTTGTTGCAGGGCACCTCCCCGCTCAGGTGCACGTAGCACAGGTAGTCCTCGGCCTGCGTGCTGAGCGAGCGCAGCTCCGGCAGCCGCACCACCAGGTGGCTGAACTTGTCCTGGAACTGCGGGGAGGTGGACAGCGTGTACTCCAGCAGGGCGCCGTTCACCTGCTCCTGGACGCCCTCCACGAAGGCCTGGTCCTCCAGCAGCTTCACGTCTGAGCACACACACACACACGCACACACACACACACGCACACACACACGCACACTCACACACTCACACGCACACACACACGCACACACACACACAGGAGGACCGTGGGTTATGAAGACGGACGGGGTCAGCTCGGTCTACATCATTACAAATGCACAGAGAGAGAATGTATTCGATGTTATTGGTTGGAAATGAGGACGACGTCTGATTGGCTACAGACAGCTTTATGTTGAAAAATACGCATTTGCAAATCGAGCCACGGCATTGGAGCGTTAAAAACCACAAACAGATGAGGTGGGATCCACAAACAGATGAGTACATGGACATGAGACAACGTCTTTATTCATTTATTTGGTGCAGGATACTGTTTTGTATTTCAACTAATGTTTTATTACTGTTATTATGTTTTAAATCAGTTCCAAGTTACACAAAACTTAATATATTGTAATAGAGTTATCATGTTCAATATAATATCAGGATGTTTATATGGGGATGTCCCTACCGACCAAACGGCCTTGATCTATACGATAAGTATGAAGTAAGGTGAGTGCATGGTGTGTGTGTGTGTGTGTGTGTGTGTGTGTGTGTGTGTGTGTGTGTGTGTGTGTGTGTGTGTGTGTGTGTGAGACAATAGCCGAGCCCTCCGTTGGACCGGCATTCAGCATCAGCTGAGCCTATCTTGGAGATTCCATTCACGCAGTAATTAAATGTTTTGAATCAATGTTCTGAATCATCTTTTCAAACTGCTTAAGGGCAATTAAATTACCCCCGACAAACCTGACTGGAGGCGAGGCGGAGCGGAGCAAAGACGGCCGGCGCGCTCCGTCTATGGAAGAGCTCTCTCCATTCAGAGGCCCTTTGTTCTCCGCCCGGCGACAGCAAAACACTTGTGAGGAGCCGGCTCGCCTCCATCTGCACACGCCGCCGCATGAATGCAGCCGCGCAGTGAGAGACCGTCCATTTCGCCTCCTTTGAACGCCATTAGCGGACAATGGCGGAGGAGGACGTCTTTGTTAATATTGGCTTTTGTCAACCCGAGAAATTTAATTAAGTGAATTCATTGGAGGGAGAGAAAAAAGGGCACTTTGGAAACATGCTTGTAACCTTTACGGATAAATAGCTACTGCGGATAATCGGACGATCGTGACGGTTTTTTCTTCCTCCCGTTAAAATGTCAGTGTTGCTATTCAAATTCCGCCAAAGTACAGCATCAGTATGACCGCCGCCCACTCAGGGAGATGGAGTCTAAACCTTCTGGAAACACACCGGCTACGAGCTACAGCAGTTAGCTCGGGAACACATTCATTTGTAGATCAAGGTGACCTTCAAGGTCTGGAGGTCAATGAAAGATCAAGTACTCATGCTCATGTTACATATACATATATATATACAGGACTGTCTCAGAAAATTTGAATATTGTGATAAAGTTCTTTATTTTCTGTAATGCAATTTAAAAAACAAAAATGTCATGCATTCTGGATTCATTACAAATCAACTGAAATATTGCAAGCCTTTTATTCTTTTAATATTGCTAATTATGGCTTACAGCTTAAGAAAACTCTAAAATCCTATCTCATAAAATTTTAATATTTCCTCAGACCAAGTTAAAAAAAAGATTTATAACAGCTGAGTGTTTGTCAAGGCTCAGGAAACCCTTGCAGGTGTTTCGAGTTCATTAGACAATTCAAGTGATTTGTTTAATACCCTACTAGTATACTTTTTCATGATACTCTAATATTTAGAGATAGGATATTTGAGTTTTCTTAAGCTGTAAGCCATAATCAGCAATATTAAAAGAATAAAAGGCTTGCAATATTTCAGTTGATTTGTAATGAATCCAGAATGCATGACATTTTTGTTCTTTTAATTGCATTACAGAAAATAAAGAACTTCATCACAATATTCTAATTTTCTGAGACAGTCCTGTATATACATATATAAATATATATACATATAAATATATGTTTATATACATATATATACATATATAAATATATATACATATAAATATGTTTATATACATATATATACATATATAAATATATATGTATATAAATATATATAATATATATAAATACTGTATATACATTTATACATATATATACATATGTATATGTATATATTTATAAACATATATATATCCATATATAAGTATATATGTGTGTATATAAAATTATATATATATATATTACATATATTATATATATATATATTTATATAAACATATATATATGTATTTTTTTAAATATTTAGATTTTTATATATACATATATACATATACATATATATATATATATATATACTATGTTGTGTTAGCCTGACAATTTCTCAAGTCATCTCTAAATGCACCAAATAGTCAAAACCTTCTTAATCAGCTCTCACCAATTGGAGGCTGTTTATTATTAAAATAGGTTACACACCCCAACACACGATGGGGGGCGCCTGTTGAGCTATGTCGAGAGTTGTAGAGCGTTGACCACCAGCAGGCGGTCACAAGCGTTTCAGAAGAGGTGAAACTGAAGCGCTGTGAATCTAAACCATAGTCAACATGTGTCATGGTGACGTTACAGGAGCGTCAAGCCGTAATGCATTCCTCTATGTTCCTCAAATTAAAAACCTGTTTTCTTGCGTTGGACCAACAACGTGTGGACTGTGAATCTAATATATGTTTTTCCTGATTTGGTGCTTTTCTGTAGGTCAAAAGTAAATCCCAGAAATCAAAGGGTAGATTTTGGTTGTGGATAAAAATAATTGGATGCAATTTGTTCCGATGAACAAGACTCCGATAGACCGCATCTCTTCAGATGATGTCACTTCCTGTAGGCGCAGCAGCCGACTCACTGGGGTTGAACAGCAGGAGGAACTTGAGGCAGGCGATCTCTCGGCGGTCCAGCTGCAGCGCCCGCAGCCGGGCCGCCAGCTCCTGACCCCTCTGGACCAGAGCGGACAGCGTGGCCTCCGCCTGGGACAGGACGAAGGACAGCTCCACCTGGAACACAGGCGCCGCCATTATTCACAGCGTGACAACGTGAGAGTGTGACGGTGTGACAACGTGACGGTGTGACAACAAGACGGTGTGACAACAAGACGGTGTGACAACGTGACGGTGTGACAACGTGACGGTGTGACAACGTGACGGTGTGACAACGAGACGGTGTGACAACGAGACGGTGTGACAACGTGACGGTGTGACGTGATGGTGTGACAACAAGACGGTGTGACAACGAGACGGTGTGACAACGTGACGGTGTGACAACGTGACGGTGTGACAACAAGACGGTGTGACAACGTGACGGTGTGACAACGTGATAGTGTGACAACAAGACGGTGTGACAACGAGACGGTGTGACAACGTGACGGTGTGACAACGTGACGGTGTGACAACAAGACGGTGTGACAACGTGACGGTGTGACAACAAGACGGTGTGACAACAAGACGGTGTGACAACGTGACGGTGTGACAACAAGACGGTGTGGAGGTGTGACAACGCGACGGTGTGACAACAAGACGGTGTGACAACAAGACGGTGTGACAACGTGACGGTGTGACAACAAGACAGTGTGGAGGTGTGACAACGCGACGGTGTGACAACAAGACGGTGTGACAACGTGACGGTGTGACAACAAGACGGTGTGACAACGTGACGGTGTGACAACAAGACAGTGTGGAGGTGTGACAACGCGACGGTGTGACAACAAGACGGTGTGACAACGCGACGGTGTGACAACAAGACGGTGTGGAGGTGTGACAACGCGACGGTGTGACAACAAGACAGTGTGACAACAAGACGGTGTGACAACGTGACGGTGTGACAACAAGACGGTGTGACAACGTGACGGTGTGACAACAAGACAGTGTGACGGTGTGACAGTGTGACGGTGTGACAATGTGACGGTGTGACGGTGTGGAGGTGTGACAATGTGACGGTGTGACAACGTGACAGTGTGGAGGTGTGACAATGTGACGGTGTGACAACGTGACAACAAGACGGTGTGACAACAAGACGGTGTGACAACAAGACGGTGTGACAACGTGACGGTGTGACAACAAGACGGTGTGATAACGTGACGGTGTGGAGGTGTGACAATGTGACGGTGTGACAACGTGATGGTGTGGAGGTGTGACAATGTGACGGTGTGACAACGTGACAACAAGACGGTGTGACAACAAAACGGTGTGACAACAAGACGGTGTGACAACGTGACGGTGTGACAACAAGACGGTGTGATAACGTGACGGTGTGACGGTGTGACAATGTGACAGTGTGGAGGTGTGACAACGTGATGGTGTGACAACGTGACGGTGTGACAATGTGACGGTGTGACAACGTGACAACAAGACGGTGTGACAACAAGACGGTGTGACAACGTGACGGTGTGACAACAAGACGGTGTGACGGTGTGGAGGTGTGACAATGTGACGGTGTGACAACGTGACGGTGTGGAGGTGTGACAACGTGACGGTGTGACAACGTGACGGTGTGACAACAAGACGGTGTGACAACAAGACGGTGTGACAATGTGACGGTGTGACAACAAGACGGTGTGACAACGTGACGGTGTGACAACAAGACAGTGTGACAATGTGACAGTGTAACAACAAGACGGTGTGACGGTGTGACAACGTGACGGTGTGACAACAAGACGGTGTGATAACGTGACGGTGTGACAACGTGACAATGTGACAGTGTGACAACAAGACGGTGTGACAACATGACGGTGTGACCACAAGACAGTGTGACAACAAGACGGTGTGACAACAAGACGGTGTGACAACATGACGGTGTGACAACAAGATGGTGTGACAACAAGACGGTGTGACAACATGACGGTGTGACAACAAGACGGTGTGACAACATGACGGTGTGACAACAAGACGGTGTGACAACAAGACGGTGTGACAACGTGACGGTGTGACAACAAGACGGTGTGACAACGTGACGGTGTGACAACGTGATGGTGTGACAACAAGACTGTGTGACAACGTGATGGTGTGACAACGTGATGGTGTGACAACAAGACCGTGTGACAACGTGATGGTGTGACAACATGATGGTGTGACAACAAGATGGTGTGACAACGTGACGGTGTGACAACGTGATGGTGTGACAACAAGATTGTGTGACAACAAGACCGTGTGACAATGTGACAACGTGACGGTGTGACAACAAGACGGTGTGACAACAAGATGGTGTGACAACAAGACGGTGTGATAACGTGACGGTGTGGAGGTGTGACAATGTGACGGTGTGACAACGTGACGGTGTGGAGGTGTGACAACGTGACGGTGTGACAATGTGACGGTGTGACAATGTGACGGTGTGACAACGTGACGGTGTGGAGGTGTGACAACGTGACGGTGTGACAATGTGACGGTGTGACAACGTGACGGTGTGACAACAAGACGGTGTGACAACAAGACGGTGTGACAACGTGACGGTGTGACAACAAGACGGTGTGATAACGTGACGGTGTGACGGTGTGGAGGTGTGACAATGTGACGGTGTGACAACGTGACGGTGTGACAACAAGAGGGTGTGATAACGTGACGGTGTGGAGGTGTGACAATGTGACGGTGTGACAACGTGACAGTGTGGAGGTGTGACAACGTGACGGTGTGACAATGTGACGGTGTGACAACGTGACAGTGTGATAACAAGACGGTGTGACAACAAGACGGTGTGACAATGTGACGGTGTGACAACAAGACGGTGTGATAACGTGACGGTGTGATGGTGTGGAGGTGTGACAATGTGACGGTGTGACAACGTGACGGTGTGACAATGTGACGGTGTGACAATGTGACGGTGTGACAACGTGACGGTGTGACAACAAGACGGTGTGACAATGTGACGGTGTGACACCGTGACGGTGTGACAAGACGGTGTGACAATGTGACGGTGTGACAACAAGACAGTGTGACAACGTGACGGTGTGACAACAAGACGGTGTGACAACAAGACGGTGTGACAACGTGACGGTGTGACAACGTGACGGTGTGACAACGTGACGGTGTGACAACGTGACAAGACGGTGTGACAACAAGACGGTGTGACAACGTGACGGTGTGACAACAAGACGGTGTGACAACGTGACGGTGTGACAACAAGACAGTGTGACAATGTAACAGTGTAACAACAAGACGGTGTGACGGTGTGACAACGTGACGGTGTGACAACAAGACGGTGTGATAACGTGACGGTGTGACAACGTGACAATGTGACAGTGTGACAACAAGACGGTGTGACAACATGACGGTGTGACCACAAGACAGTGTGACAACAAGACGGTGTGACAACAAGACGGTGTGACAACATGACGGTGTGACAACAAGATGGTGTGACAACAAGACGGTGTGACAACATGACGGTGTGACAACAAGACGGTGTGACAACATGACGGTGTGACAACAAGACGGTGTGACAACAAGACGGTGTGACAATGTGACGGTGTGACAACAAGACGGTGTGACAACGTGACGGTGTGACAACGTGATGGTGTGACAACAAGACTGTGTGACAACGTGATGGTGTGACAACGTGATGGTGTGACAACAAGACCGTGTGACAACGTGATGGTGTGACAACAAGACCGTGTGACAACGTGATGGTGTGACAACATGATGGTGTGACAACAAGATGGTGTGACAACGTGACGGTGTGACAACGTGATGGTGTGACAACAAGATGGTGTGACAACAAGACCGTGTGACAACGTGACAACGTGACGGTGTGACAACAAGACGGTGTGACAACGTGACGGTGTGACAACAAGACGGTGTGACAACAAGATGGTGTGACAACAAGACGGTGTGACAACGTGACGGTGTGACAACAAGACGGTGTGAAAACGTGACGGTGTGGAGGTGTGACAACGTGACGGTGTGACAATGTGACGGTGTGACAATGTGACGGTGTGACAACAAGACGGTGTGACAATGTGACGGTGTGACAATGTGACAGTGTGACAATGTGACGGTGTGACAACGTGACGGTGTGACAACAAGACGGTGTGACAACAAGACGGTGTGACAACGTGACGGTGTGACAACAAGACGGTGTGACAACGTGACGGTGTATGGTGTGACAACAAGACGGTGTGACACGTGGCGGTGTGACAACAAGAGGGTGTGATAGCGTGGCGGTGTGGAGGTGTGACAATGTGGCGGTGTGACAACAGTGTGGAGGTGTGACAACGTGGCGGTGTGACAATGGACGGTGTGACAACGTGACGGTGTGACAACAAGACGGTGTGACAACAAGACGGTGTGACAATGTGACGGTGTGACAACAAGACGGTGTGACAATGTGACGGTGTGGAGGTGTGACAACGTGACGGTGTGACAACGTGACGGTGTGACAATGTGACGGTGTGACAACAAGACGGTGTGACAACGTGACGGTGTGACAACAAGACGGTGTGACAATGTGACGGTGTGACAACGTGACGGTGTGACAACAAGACGGTGTGACAACGTGACGGTGTGACAACGTGACGGTGTGACAACGTGACGGTGTGACAACGTGACGGTGTGACAACGTGACAAGACGGTGTGACAACAAGACGGTGTGACAACGTGACGGTGTGACAACAAGACAGTGTGACAACGTGACGGTGTGACAACAAGACGGTGTGACAATGTGACGGTGTGACAACAAGACAGTGTGACAACGTGACGGTGTGACAACAAGACGGTGTGACAACAAGACGGTGTGACAACATGACGGTGTGACAACAAGACGGTGTGACAACGTGACGGTGTGACAACAAGACGGTGTGATAACGTGACGGTGTGACAACAAGACGGTGTGACAACAAGACGGTGTGACAACATGACGGTGTGACAACAAGACGGTGTGACAACAAGACGGTGTGACAACGTGATGGTGTGACAACGTGACGGTGTGACAACGTGACGGTGTGACAACAAGACCGTGTGACAACATGATGGTGTGACAACAAGACCGTGTGACAACGTGATGGTGTGACAACAAGATGGTGTGACAACAAGACGGTGTGACAATGTGACGGTGTGACAACAAGACGGTGTGACAACGTGACGGTGTGACAACAAGACGGTGTGACAACAAGACGGTGTGACAACGTGACGGTGTGACAACGTGACGGTGTGACAACAAGACCGTGTGACAACGTGATGGTGTGACAACAAGACGGTGTGACAACATGATGGTGTGACAACAAGATGGTGTGACAACGTGACGGTGTGACAACGTGATGGTGTGACAAGACCGTGTGACAACGTGATGTGTGACAACAAGATGGTGTGACAACGTGACGGTGTGACAACGTGACGGTGTGACAACAAGACGGTGTGACAACGTGACGGTGTGACAACAAGACGGTGTGACAACAAGATGGTGTGACAACGTGACGGTGTGACAACAAGATGGTGTGACAATGTGACGGTGTGACAACAAGACGGTGTGACAACAAGATGGTGTGACAACGTGACGGTGTGACAAGACGGTGTGACAACAAGACGGTGTGACAACAAGACGGTGTGACAACAAGATGGTGTGACAACGTGACGGTGTGACAAGACGGTGTGACAACAAGATGGTGTGACAAGACGGTGTGACAACAAGACGGTGTGACAAGACGGTGTGACAACAAGATGGTGTGACAACAAGACGGTGTGACAACAAGACGGTGTGACAACAAGATGGTGTGACAACAAGATGGTGTGACAAGACGGTGTGACAACAAGACGGTGTGACAACAAGACGGTGTGACAACAAGACGGTGTGACAACAAGACGGTGTGACAACAAGACGGTGTGACAACAAGACGGTGTGACAACGTGACGGTGTGACAAGACGGTGTGACAAGACGGTGTGACAACAAGATGGTGTGACAAGACGGTGTGACAACAAGACGGTGTGACAACAAGACGGTGTGACAACGTGACGGTGTGACAACAAGATGGTGTGACAACGTGACGGTGTGACAAGACGGTGTGACAACAAGACGGTGTGACAACGTGACAGTGTGACAACAAGACGGTGTGACAACAAGCGAGGGGGCAGACAACAGGACGGGACAATCTAACTAACCTAGCATCATAACCTAGCATCATAACCTAGCATCATAACCTAGCATCATAACCTAGCATCATAACCTAGCATCATAACCTAGCATCATAACCTAGCATCATAACCTTGCAACATAACCTAGCATCATAACCTAGCATCATAACCTAGCATCATAACCTTGCAACATAACCTAGCATCATAACCTAGCATCATAACCTTGCAACATAACCTAGCATCATAACCTAGCATCATAACCTAGCATCATAACCTAGCATCATAACCTTGCAACATAACCTAGCATCATAACCTTGCAACATAACCTAGCATCATAACCTAGCATCATAACAACATAACCTAGCATCATAACCTTGCAACATAACCTAGCATCATAACCTTGCAACATAACCTAGCATCATAACCTTGCAACATAACCTAGCATCATAACCTTGCAACATAACCTAGCATCATAACCTAGCATCATAACCTTGCAACATAACCTAGCATCATAACCTTGCAACATAACCTAGCATCATAACCTTGCAACATAACCTAGGATCATAACCTAGCATCATAACCTAGCATCATAACCTAGCATCATAACCTCGCCACTATATAACAACCATCCTGAGTTTCTTCGGTAACATTGCGTTACAAGCAACAACGTTATGTAAGAGTTCAACCCGTACACATGGGACACGAACAGTGACCCGCCACCTCCCACCAGAGGAGTCCAGGGTCACTCGGCCATGAGGGTGAAGTCCACCACCATCAGCTGATGGGTTTCAGGTTGGAAATATTTACCCATTTTGTTCATTTTTACCATTTACCACGGAGCAGATGTTATTCACTGTCAGGACACCTTTTATATCATAAAGTCTCCTCCAGATGTTTGGGGCAAAGATATCAGAATATTCTGACAACCCTCGAGCCTCTCAAATGGAAATACACAGTCATTTGAAAAGGTGAGTAGACGTTTGTCTCCCTCCGTGTCGTGAATGATGTGCAGGAGCCGACAGTTCATTGTGCGGGGGGAAGTGGAGCGGGGGGGAGTGGAGCGGGGGGGTTACCTCCTGGCCGGTCACCAGCAGGATGCTGTCTTCCTGTCCGTGCTGCACTTGTCTGAAGATGTGATCCAGGACCAGAAGTTCAGACCAGCAGTTATGGAGCAGCTTCATTTGATCTCCCACCTCCAGGAAGCAAACACACACACACACACACACACACACAGAGAGAGAGAGAAAAAATACTTTATTTTAAAGCCCACAGAGGTTTACTCTGTTCAGACATATATATATATATATATTTATAAACATATTTATGTATATATACATATATATATATAAATATATATAAATATATATTTATTTATATATATAAATATATATTTATTTATATATATATATGTATATGCTGTAACTTATATTTACATACAAATAAATCATGATCTTTATTCCTTTCAACCAGAGACAGTGCTGTTCATTCCTCTGGAAATCAATAAATCCTCTTTTTCAAAGTATTTCTCACTTGTCTTTTCTGTCATTTTGTGTTGTTTATTACAGATCACGGAAACATCGCACACGGATGAATGATTTTTACGAGTAAAAACTCAAATCGGCCGTTAAATGTGGAGCCAAATGTCACCGAAATATGTGTGTGTGTGTGGGGGGTGGGGGGGGCGTGTATTGCCGAGCATCGTCTGAGACCTCCTCAACCTGCTCACCTCTCTGCCCATCATCACCCCCCCCCCATCACCTCTCCTTAACACACTAACCCCCCATCCCTCCCCTCCCCCCAGTCTCATCTGCGAGGCTCTGTGGGATGGGGGGGGGGGGGGTTGCTGCAATATTGTGTGCAAGCTGAAGGACACGAGCGTCCATAATGTCGCGGCCACAGCTGCTCGCGGCCCAGACGCACAGAGTTACCGTCCGTCTGAATGAAACTATAACTCAGTGGCGGGGGGGCGGGTCCAATCTGGCGGGCCACGACTTGGCTAGATCAGATGTGGGGGTCTTGGTGTGCAGTGATAGAGGAAGGGCTTAAGGAAGCAAGAGGTCTCTGTGACCTCCCGCTTCCTCTTCAAGGAGTCGCACAGCCAACAAATCCCTCTGAAGAAACCTCCAGCGCGCCGGACGCCACGGCGTCGCCACCTGGGTTCCGCGCGGTCCACCGTGTTAGCCGGCGGGAGCGGGGGTTAGCTTGATGTTTTGTGTAATATTCCTGTCACGTGTCGCGTTTGACCTGCCAGAGAGCCGCCTTGCAATTTACAGCCGTGAAACCGGAAATAAACAGTGAGCGTCGTAATCCTGTCAACACACTGCGTAGAACAACGTTAGCTTGAACGGCTGCTGGTGACGCGGCGGAGACGGAACACAGCCGTGGGATGAAAGGTTCTGACCACGGACACGGCGAGCCGATCAGGTCCGACGGAGGACCGCAGAGCAGCGAGCAGAGCCGATGACGGTGATTATTGGGACGTCGATGAGGATAACTCTGGGGTCAGTCTCAATATTTGCAAACGCACACAGAGAGACTCACAAATTCAACCACACAGATTCACAAAGGAGAACAGAACAATGTTCACGGAGTGGAGCAGCGTCTCAGATTTGTTTCGGGCGCGGAAGAATTCCACTCCTGTTCTGCCGAAGACAATAAAACAACATCTTTTCTTCCTTCTGGACGTCAGATTCCCTCAAGAACATCCAACTGCTGTGAGGGGAAGACGGGGCTACGGAAGCTCAGGAGGGACAATTCAGACCTTTATAGGTTCTTTAAAGAACCTATAAAGATGCCTCAAATGAAAAAAATGGTTCTTTAGAAGGTGATGGTTCTTCGTAGAACCACAAAGCCTCTTAAAGAACCATTTAAGAACCTTTATTTTTCTGTGTGTAGAATAACGTTAGCTTGATGCCCTCATCAACACACTAGAGGAATACAACACATAGAACAACGTTAGCCGTAAGCTAACATCAACACACTGAAGGAACACAACACATAGAACACATTAGCTTGATGCCCTCATCAACACATTGAAGGAACACAGAAAAATGAAGGTGCCATCTGGAACCGAAAATGGTTCTTCAGAATGATGCCATAGAATAATCATCAAACCAGGGTTCTTTAAAGAACCATTACCTTAAATAACTCTTCAAAGAACCTATAAAGGTGTCTCAAAGAACCTTTAAAAAATGCACAAAGAACCTTTAAATGTGTCTATAATGAACAAATGGTTCTTCAGTAGGTGATGGTTCTCCGTAGATCCACAAAGCCTTTTAAACAACCATTTAAGAACCTTTATTTTTCTGTGTGTAGAACAACGTTAGCTTGATGGTAACATCAACACACTAGTGGAACACAACACATAGAACAACGTTAGCTTGATGCCCTCATAGAACAACGTTAGCCGGGTGCCCCTCAGCCAATCCACAGCTTAGCTTGACTAAAAAATAAAATAAATATACACTTTTATTAATCCCCAAGGGGAAATTAGTTCTCTGCATTTAACCCATCCTTAGTTATTAAGGAGCAGTGGGCTGCGGTGAAGCGCCCGGGAAGCAACTGGGGGTTCAGTGCCTTGCTCAAGGACACTTCGACTTGCAACTAATGGGGAGAGCGGGGATCGAACCCACAACCCTGCGGTTGCAGGACGGCCCTCTTACCCCACTGAGCTACAGCCGCCCCATACCTGCTAATTAATAGTATAATGCTACTAATGGAAGATGTAATATAACAAAAGAAGAGTCCGTATCTTTTCAGTCTCTATCATTAAAAAACACTCTTTCCAAACCTTCTGGCACACAAGACTTTGAAATGAAATAGTTTCCTGTGTTCTGCCTTTAGAGCTGAACATGCTAACGGTGTGTGTTCCTGAGCGCTCAGCAGGTGAACAGAAGGTCACGTACAGACGCCACAAAGACGCATTCAGACATCGGGAGCTTCCTCCTGCTCGTCAGCAACAGTGTCGACGAGCTCCTGCCGAGCCACATGTCCGCTATCGGCTGCGTGGAATGTCTTTATCGCTGCGCTTTGTTCTCATGGCCGAGGCCGCGAGTGAAGCTACACGCCGGCTAACGCGGGACGACAACGAGGGGAAACAACGTGGACGGGAAACACGTTTTCATTTCTGCCGATGTAAACCTCCTTGTACTTATTTATTCTTCCATGCTATTCTTCTATGCTTGATTAATATTCATATTTTCAGATGCATTTTCCAAAGCTAAAATACCTAAAATTACAATTTAGCATTTACAAAACTTCTCCCAGTGTGTCAGATATCTAACAAGATAAATCTGTCAACTCTACTTTAATAATCATATGGCAGAAGTACATAGATTGTGTTTTGATATTTCATTTATAGTAATAATAAATGCCTATGTGCTCCTTTGGGTGGCACGTTATAATCAGCTTATAGCTCTGTATAATTATAGTTTTAAGTACTAAATATTAATAATGACAGGTTATAATTACTTATACGGTCAAGTACAATAATACTTAATAATTGCTGATGATTCATAAAGTCCCTTTTTCAAGTAAAGTAAGAAAAAGATTTTAGATTTATATTGTTTTTAAACCTTTCTTTTATTTAATGCTATTTTTTTACTTTACTTAAAACAAACAATGAGCACTTAATTAATTAATATATATGCATTATAAAAGTTATTATAATGTTTTATTTAATCAAAGATTATTATAATGTTTTATTTAATCATAGATAATTATAATTATGTTTTATTTAATCATAGATAATTATGATGTATTTAATCATAGATAATTATAATTATATTGTTTTATTTAATCAGAGATAATTAGAGTTATAATGTTTTATTTAATCATCGAGGATCCCTATAACTATGGGAATTATAATATTATTTGATCCTTGCAAAGAAAAACAATGTTGAGCAATTATGAAGTATTATAACACTTGATCTTTATAAGTCGATTTATAATGTGATATGATTATTGCTATGAATCCTTCAAGCTATAATTCCACAAATGGAGTATCTTTTAAGGCATTATTATGGACTTGTGATCAAATAAAATGCATGTTGGACTTTTGTGTGGATAAATAATCTTATATTTTGGTTGGGCGTTATTAAAATAGATGTTTATACTTGTGTGATGATGAAAGATGAGCAACATGCAGGGGAGGATTCCAGAAAGAAACCTTGTTGTTCCTCAGCTGCACAAAGAGCTCTTTGTTCTGAGGAACAACAGGCTCCTCCTCCTTCTGAAGCTTAAGAACAGGCTCCTCCTCCTTCTGGAGCTTAAGAACAACAGGCTCCTCCTCCTTCAGAAGCTTCAGAACAATAGGCTCCTCCTCCTTCAGGAGCTTCAGAACAATAGGCTCCTCCTCCTTCAGGAGCTTCAGAACAATAGGCTCCTCCTCCTTCTGGAGCTTAAGAACAATAGGCTCCTCCTCCTTCAGGAGCTTCAGAACAATAGGCTCCTCCTCCTTCAGAAGCTTCAGAACAATAGGCTCCTCCTTCTGGAGCTTCAGAACAATAGGCTCCTCCTCCTTCAGGAGCTTCAGAACAATAGGCTCCTCTTACTACGTGTTATATCTGTCTAACTATTGATTCCTACTGACTGTAAAGTATTGATTACTTCTGACTGTAAAATATTGATTATTACTGACTGTAAAGTATTGATTATTCCCCTAAACCATCAGCTCTGTTCAACAGAGACGAGATGATGGACGTCCAATCACTATCCAGATGTGTGTGAGGACACGCCTCCAGGAAGAATGTTCACACTTCATCCTTCATCCTTCTCTTCCTGATAGGGACTGTGTAATTATGTAATTACATCATGAGTGAGTAAAGGAATGAAGGAATGAGTAAATGAGTGAGTGAATGAGTAAGTAAGTGAATGAGTTAGTGAATGAATAAGTGAGTGAGTAAATGAATGAGTGAATGAATGCGTGAATGAGTGAGTAAGTTAGTGAATGAGTGAGTAAATAAGTGAATAAGTAAGTAAGTTAGTGAATGAGTGAGAAAATAAGTGAATAAGTAAGTAAGTTAGTGAATGAGTGAGTAAATAAGTGAATAAGTAAGTAAGTTTATGAATGAGTGAGTGAGTAAAGGAATGAAGGAATGAGCGAATGAATTAGTGAGTGTGTGAATGAATGAGTAAATGAGTGAGTAAATAAGTGAGTTAGTGAATGAGTGGGTGAATGAGTAAATGAGTGAGTGAACGAGTGAGTGAATGAATGGGTGAATGAGTGAATTAATGAATGAGTGAGTGAATAAATGAGTGAATAAGTGAGTGAACAAGTGAGTAAATGAATGAGTGAGAAAGTGAATGAATTAATGAGTGAGTAGATGAGTGAATAAGTGAGTGAATGAATGAGTGAATTAATGAATAAGTGAGTAAGTGAATGAATTGATGAGTGAGTGAATCAATGAGTGAATAAATGAGTGAATAAGTGAGTGAATGAATGAATGAGAGAGTGAATGAATTAATGAGTTAATGAACAAGTGAATGAACAAGTGAATGAGTAAGTGAGTGAACGACCACCTCTAGTTTCAAGTCTTCTTCTATACAGCATGATGTCATCATTTGGTACTTTATGGTCATTTAGAGTCACACCATAAAGACCCTAAAGCAGACGATGCTTTAGGGGCGGGGCTACAAGCTGATTGACAGGCTACTTTTACTTTATATATCTGATTGAGCTTCCGGTTGACATAATGCTGTTGCGCAATGTCTGACGTCACAGAAACGCCACCATTACTTTTTGATTTTACTAAATATAAAACCTGATCCCACGTTTACATGAATCACCTCCAGCTTATTGTCATAAATCAGCCTTTAATGTGTGTTGTAGATATTAGAACCTTCTCTAGTCGCTGTGTTGCTGTTGAACGAGAGGCTGAAGATTATTAATCCACATAACCAAAACCTTCAAGATGTTTTGCTTCAATCCAATATTAATGTGTAAATATCCTCCTGTTGTGTCTGCACAGCAGACGTCATTTAAAATACATATCTGGAGAGAGCTTTTCCTCGGAGCCATAAATCTGCTGCCGCTGTAATCTGAAGGTTTCTAGAGGTTTGTTGTTATAGTTTATTCATGAGCCGTGTTGTGTCTGTTGGCTTCATGATCTATGGAGCGCTCAGGTCAACTAAAATAAACAATCTCACATTTATGTTCAGGAAACGGAAATGTGAGATTTAATAATGATTTAATAATGACTCATTTACATATCTAAACATGTTGAAAATGAAGTGTGATGATAAGTACGGATGTGTTTGGGGAGTTCTATATGTTTATACAATGTAAGGCTTTACATGAGACTATTAACCGCAACATTAATGTTTATTTATTTTATTTATTTTATTTTATTTATTTTATTTATTTTATTTATTTTATTTATTTTATTTATTTTATTTATTTTATTTATTTTATTTATTTTATTTATTTATTTTATTGTTTAGAAGGTATTATAATTTTTATTATTCTGCTATAAATATTCATGTGGTGGATTATGTTCTCACTGAGGTTTCATTTTCCAAGGACCGGATGTTGAATATGTATAATAATAATAATAATAATAATAATAATAGTAGTAATAGTAATAATGATAATAATAGTAGTAATAATAATAATAAGCAGGAGAAATATGGAAAACTATGAAGAGAAATAACAAACAGAGAGGAAGAGGAGAGAGAGTATGTGTGGCCTCCTCATCATGGGGAACTTGTTTATCAAATGTATTATTATTATTATTACATGTATTAATTTAAACTTATTTATTAAAAGTCAATATATTAAATACTCAATATATTAAATACTCAATATAATATAATTCAATATATTAAATACTCAATATCATAAAACTCAATATAATAAACTCAATATATTAAATACTCAATATCATAAAACTCAATATATTAAATACTCAATATCATAAAACTCAATCTATTAAAACTCAATATATTAAAAACTCAATATAATAAAACTCAATATAATAAAACTCATCATAATACTCAATATAATAAAACTCAATATATTCACTACTCAATATAATAAAACTCAATATAATAAAACTCAATATAATAATACTCAATATAATAAAACTCAATATATTAAATACTCAATATCATAAAACTTGAAAAATTAAAACTCAATATAATAAAACTTTAAATAATACAACTCAATATGATAAAACTCAATATAATAACACTTTAAATAATCAAACTCAATATATTAAAACTCAATAATAAAATTCAATATAATAAAACTCAATATATTCACTACTCAATATAATAAAACTCAAAATAATAAAACTCATAATAATACTCGATATAATAAAACTCAATATATTAAAAACTCAATATAATAAAACTCAATATATTCACGACTCAATATAATAAAACTCAATATAATAAAACTCATAATAATACTCAATATAATAAAACTCAATATAATAAAACTCAATATAATAAAACTCAATATATTCACTACTCAATATAATAAAACTCAATATAATAATACTCAATATAATAAAACTCAATATATTAAATACTCAATATCATAAAACTTGAAAAATTAAAACTCAATATAATAAAACTTTAAATAATACAATCAATATGATAAAACTCAATATAATAACACTTTAAATAATAAAACTCAATATATTAAAACTCAATATAATAAAACTCAATATATTAAAACTCAATAATAAAATTCAATATAATAAAACTCAATATATTCACTACTCAATATAATAAAACTCAATATAATAAAACTCATAATAATACTCAATATAATAAAACTCAATATAATAATACTCAATATAATAAAATTCAATATATTAAAACTCAATAAATAATCCTCAATAAAACTCTCTTTTGATGTCTGTGCTGGAAACTGACACACCAGAATTATGACGTGGGGGTTTGGCTAATTACGTCATATATAATCCTTCATGGATGACGTCACACGTGTATAAACCAGAGTGAACCAACAGACGCACGATAATTACGATGTGGGGGCTGACGTCACATATGAAAGCTTCGCGGGTGACGTCACTCACCCTGAGCTCCTTGAAGAAGATGCAGCTGCGCGCCCACTCCACGATGGAGAACAGAGTCTGGTCCGCCATGCGGCACATGAGGCCGAAGGTGCCGCCGCCGCCGCCGCCGCCGCCGCCGCCGCCGCCGCCGCCGGCCGCTCTGCTCCTGCTGCAGGTGAGCCACGATCTTGCTCTGCACCGCCAGCTCATCCGGGTCACAGCGCAGCAGCTCCAGCACCAGCGGCGGCAGGCCGAGCGGCGGCGGCGGCGGCGGCGAGGAGGCCGACGGGTACATGTCGGGGTACGGGTATCCGCTCAGGGACTCCGGGGAGCTGGTGTAGTCGGGGCACTCGGCTTTGATCGGCCGGCCGGGGAAGGCCGAGTACTGGTACTGGGCGAGGGGCGCATGCGCCTGCATGGCCATGCCCCCGAGGGATGGGGGTCCGTACAGGTTGGCCTCGTACTCCGTCGAGGGGATGGAGCTCGGGGTGGAGGAGGGCAGCAGGCTCTTGGAGGCGATGGCGGGCGGCATGCCGGTGAACCCGTAGTCCGTCTGCAGGGAGGGGGAGGCCGGCGGGGGGGCCGCGCCCTCCAGCTTGAACCCGCTGGAGCGGATCAGAGCCTTCTTCTGCTGCTTCAGGGCCCGGTCCCTCTTGTACATCGGGCCGAACTTGTTCCTGCCCCCGCGCATGCGGTCCGCGCGCACCGCTGTCACACGGGAGACACATGTGCAGATGAGACACGGCGCATGCGCACAGTATCTACACGACATATCTATGCATCGTGCAGAGCAGCCCCACACATCTGGGTCCTTTCCGCTTCCCTTTTTAGGGCTGAGGAGACCCCCCTGCAGGGCCCGTGAGGCTCGAGTCCTCGTAGTCTAAATAGAGCGTTTGATTTAAAGCAGGGGAGGGGGGGCGGTGTTATCGGGGGAATGCGTCCTGCTCGGCACCGGAAGCAGGTGCTTTGCTGCACGGCTGTCTGGGAACTCATCCCGCCGGGAGCAACACGCGCGAGAGCCGCTCCACGGTGTGTGTGTGCGTGCCCGTCGCGTCATTGCGGTGTTAGTGTTGGAGTTCAAAATGCACGTGAGGAATAATACAGGAATGGCAATAAAATATTATATTCCTGAAAATATGTGTTTTTTTTAATTTACATAAAACTTCTCAAAACGAGTTGACACACACACACACACAATAGTATATATATCTATATTTTTTAAATCACATAAAACTATTAAAAACGAGTTGCACAAACACACACAATATAAATAGATAAAAAATAACATAAAACTTCTCAAAACGAGTTCACACCCACGAACACACACACAATAGTGTGTATATATATACACTACCGTTCAAAAGTTTGGGGTCACTTAGAAATGTCTATATTTTTCAAAGAAAAGCACAGTTTTTTCAATAAAGATAACATTAATCAGAAATACCCTCTCTACATTGTTAATGTGGTAAATGACTATTCTAGGTGGAAACGTCTGGTTTCTAATGACATATCTCCAGAGGTGTATAGAGGCCCATTTCCATCATCACTCCAGTGTTCTAATGGTACATTGTGTTTGCTAATCGCCTTAGAAGACTAATGTCTGATTAGAAAACCCTTGTGCAATTATGTTAGCACAGCTGAAAACAGTTATGCTGGTGATATAAGCTATACAACTGGCCTTTCTTTGAGCTTGAAGTTTGTAGAACAAAATTAATACTTCAAATATTAATCATTATTTCTAACCTTGTCAATGACTTGACTATATTTTCTATTCAATTTTCAATTCATTTGATAAATAAAAGTGAGTTTTCATGGAAGACACGAAATTGTCTGGATGACCCCAAACTTTTGAACGGTAGTGTATGTATGTTTTGTAAATTACATAAACCCCTCAAAACGAAATGGCACACACACACACATGCACACAAACAATAACAACATTAAAATAAATCTCATAAAACCCTCAAAACAAGTTGACACGCACACACAGGTAAACAAAGAGGATAATAACTGTTGTTGTTGTTGTTGTTGTTACCTTCCAGCCGCATGCCCACGTTCAGGCACTTCTGGAAGCGGCAGAACGGACACCTCTTGCGCTGCGTCTTGTCGATCTTGCACTCCTGGTTCTCCGCGCACGTGTACCGCTTGTTGTTCTGCACGGTTCTCTTGAAGAACCCCTGCGGGAGAGCACGCGCACGGTGAGGCCGCGCGCACGACACATTCCGACGCTCGTGGGGAACATGGATCAACTTTACGCATGGCGCATATGGAGCGGGGGACTTTAGACTAATCGGGAAGTAAAGCCATCGGGGGAGATGATCCCTGTGATCTCTCCCCCCAGACGAGCTTCCGGTGACGTGTTTCCGGTTACCTTACAGCTCTCGCAGGTGAGCAGCCCGTAGTGGTACCCGGACACCTTGTCCCCGCACACGGGACACAGCTCCTCCAGGTCGTCGTCATACGTGTACTCCATAACCTTCAACGTGACACCTGGAGTACGCAGGCGCGCGCGCGCACACACACACACACACACACACACACTCAGTAATGCAAATAAACAGCAGGCAGACTTTTTCTGATTTATGTAACAATCTGAAAATCCTACAGGCCTATTATATATAATGATGTTTATCTTAATAATAGTAATAATGTTTTCTCTTAATAATAATTATGTTTTCTCCCTTACATAATTATGTTTCTCTAAATAATACAAATGTTGCTCTTAATAATAATTATGTTTTCTCTTAATGATAATGTTTTCTCTTAGTAATAATAAGGTTTCTTTTAATGATATTGTTCTCTCTTAATAATAGTGTTTCCCTTAATAATTATAATGTTTCTCTTTACATAATAATGTTTATTTAAACAATAATGTTTCTCTTAATAATGTTTTCTCTTTACATAATAATGTCTTTCTTAATAATAATAATGTTTATTTTAATAATAATGTTTCTCTTTAAACTGAAACGACATTTCTTCATTTTAATCCAGTTAATAGAGAAAATAGTTTCTGGAGTTTTTATTTTTACACGTTTTAATGCATTTTAATCTGAACCTAAACATGAAACAAATAATTGGATTTATATATTTATTTGATCGACATAATTCCAATAATAATAATAATAATACATAAACAACCATATATACATTTCACAATAAATGCAGTGTTATATAATAAGGCTTTACATAAGCTCTCATACTATAGGCCTCTCTAAATAAAACATAATGAGTTATATAATAAGGCCTCTCTAAATAAAACAAAATGAGTAATATAATAAGGCCTCTCTAAATAAAACATAATCAAAACGAATGAACCGGAATACTTTATAATAATATAAATATGTGCGCACACATTGTAACGTCGGGGTTAATAAAGAAATACAAAATTATTCATTATAGCCTATAAACAACCCTTTAACAAGGAAGTTAAATAAAGCCGATAGTAATAACAATAATAATAATAATCATAATAAACGGGCTTCCAGGTCGGTAACTCATATTTTCGTTTCCGTTGTTTTTTACCCATAATTCCGTTCGGCTGGATTAAAACGAGTCAAAATATTATCCACAATTAAACCTGGATCAAGTGGATTTATGTGGCTCCTCCACGGAGTCCAGCAGGACCGGGTCCAGCGTCACGCGGGTCTGGACTCATGAAGCATGCCGCGCGCTGCCGGCCACGACAGATGAAGACTTTATCTTTATAGGTGTGAAGATGAAGATGAATCAACTTTTATTATCGCTCGGCTCGGCTCGACTCGGGATCAGCGGGGAATACAATCCTTTATTATCCTCACGCAGAAAACAGATTTATTATTATTATTATTATTATTATTATTGTATTATTATAATTGTATTATTATTGTATTATAATTATAACTATTATTATTAGTCGTATTATCATTTATATTATTTTAGTATCATACGCGTTTTTTAAATGCTAAAACGATAGATGTATATATTTATTTTATTTATATTATTAAATTACATTAATTATATTTTACGTTGGGCCTCGAGGCTTTACCAATTATCATTATTTTATTATATTTATTACTTTATATTTAATTTGTGTAAATGTGCATCAGTTACATTTAAAAATCTTGATTTATTTTTAAAAATCCACCGAGTATAAAAAGTGTCGCACAAGTTGAATACGATGTGCGGCGATAACGAAACAATACATTATTATTACGTTATTAATCCTTATAATTAGTAATCCCTGCGCGTGCGTGGAGCCGCCGTGAGTCCCGGAGGAGCGCCGGTCTCACCGTGAGCCTTGTCTCCCAACATCGGAGCAGCAGCCAGTCAGCGGGGAGCGCGAGGAGGAGAACCTGGAGGAGAACCTGCAGCCGGGCAGGGGCCGCTGGAGGAGAACACCGGGCAACGGGGGACCAATAGAATCCGGGACGGTCGGGGTCGAGCAGCGGGTTCGGGAGCCAGTGGGACCGGCAGCGCGAGGCAGGATGACCACCGAAGACCTCCGAGACTCCCCCAGTCCCTCCGCTGCCCGCCTCGTGCCGGAGGTACGCTACAGCCACGCCATTGGTGGAGGGCTGGCCACGTGACGGAGGCTCCTGGCACCGCCTCCTCCTTGTGAAATGCCTGGACCGAAGCGCGCGCAGCTGATGGAGAACCCACTGTAGACTATATGTAGACTATATGAAGACTATATGAAGACTATATGAAGACTATATGAAGACTCAGGCACGTGCACAGATAGACCCTCGTGGTGCTCAAGCTCCTCCCCTTTTGCCCTGGATGAGTAAAGGGCCCTTTTGCTGGAGCCCACTTTTTTCATTCATCAGTATTGAAGAATACAAGTTACTCTCTCTGTCATCAAGTCCCCCCAAATGTGTTTTAATATCCGACGGGGCATTTATTTGAGAATTTCGCCCTGACATGCGGCGCTCACGAGCCCCCCCCCCCCCCCCCTCCTCCTCCGCGCAGTGCTCCTCGCGCCACCAAGCGGGTTCACCTCCTTCTCCTCTGACCCGCAGCATCAGACACACAGGTCATGACGTGTTTGTCCCCTGACGTTGTTTTGTGATCAACCACAACATTACGCTGCTGAAAACATGACGTCACAACTGGTCCGACGTTTCCTAAAAAAATAAACAAACAAAAACTCACGAAATCCGTGATTTCAAAGCCTTGCAGCTGTTTACTGACGTTAGTTATGTTTAGAGAATAGAGAGAGAGAGAGAGGAGAGAGAAGAGGGAGAGAGAGAGAAGAGAGGGAGAGGAGAGAGAGAAGAGAGAGAGAGAGAGAGAGAGAGAGAGGAGAGAGAGAGAGAGGAGAGAGAGAGAGGAGAGAGAGAGAGAGAGAGGAGAGAGAGGAGAGAGAGAGAGAGGAGAGAGAGAGAGAGAGAGAGAGGAGAGAGAGAGAGGAGAGAGAGAGAGAGAGAGAGGAGAGAGAGAGAGGAGAGAGAGGAGAGAGAGAGAGGAGAGAGAGAGAGGAGAGAGAGAGGAGAGAGAGAGAGAGAGTGTGGTGGGTAAAATGTTTCAATTTTTCTTCTTATTCTGTTCTATTTAATAGGGGCTCGTCTAGGATTTGCGTGGCCAGACTGAAAAGCACAATCCTGCGGCCTCTTGTTCAGAGGGCCGGGCCAAATGTGGAGGCCTTAGTTTGAGGGTTAGGGTTAGGTATCCGGCCCGCGGGCCTTAGTTTGAGGACCGCTGCTCTTGGCTGTTGATGTCTATCAATATCGCTCATTTTGAAAATGACGTCAGAGGGCGATACGGATCCGTATCAGACCAGGAGGGTGATACGTGGCTGGCATGACGCCCATTAGCCAATCAGAACACTTGTACTGTTGTTGCTATATCATAATTCATCTTTATTCATAAAGAACATGTCAGCTAGCGGTCTGATGCTGCCAGAGGAGACGCAGGTAGAGGATGTATTGCATCATCAGTGCTGCTGACGCTTCAACTCGGTCACTCTTGTTTTTTGGCATTGGGTGCCCTTTTCTTTGGTTTGAGCACCTGCCCCCCAAAATGTCTGAGCACGTGCCTGTGAAGACTACATGTAGACTACATGTAGACTATATAGAATAGAATATACACTTTTATTAATCCCCAAGGGGAAATTAGTTCTCTGCATTTAACCCATCCTTAGTTATTAAGGAGCAGTGGGCTGCGGTGACGCGCCCGGGAAGCAACTGGGGGTTCAGTGCCTTGCTCAAGGACACTTTGACTTGCAACTAATGGGGAGAGCGGGGATCGAACCCACAACCTTGCGGTTGCCGGACGGCCCTCTTACCCCACTGAGCTAAAGCCGCCCAATATATGTAGACTATATGTAGACTATATGTAGACTACATGTAGACTATATAGAATAGAATATACACTTTTATTAATCCCCAAGGGGAAATTAGTTCTCTGCATTTAACCCATCCTTAGTTATTAAGGAGCAGTGGGCTGCGGTGAAGCGCCCGGGAAGCAACTGGGGGTTCAGTGCCTTGCTCAAGGACACTTCGACTCGCAACTAATGGGGAGAGCGGGGATCGAACCCACAACCTTAAGGTTGCCGGACGGCCCTCTTACCCCACTGAGCTAAAGCCCCCCGATATATGTAGACTATATGTAGACTATGTAGACTATATGAAGACTATATGTAGACTATATGTAGACTATATGAAGACTGCATGTAGACTATATGTAGACTATATGAAGACTATGTAGACTATATGTAGACTATATGTAGACTACATGTAGACTATATGTAGACTACATGAAGACTATATGTAGACTATATGTAGACTACATGTAGACTACATGTAGACTATATGTAGACTACATGTAGACTACATGTTGACTACATGTTGACTACATGTTGACTACGTGTTGACTACATGTTGACTACGTGTTGACTACGTGTTGACTACGTGTTGACTACATGTTGACTACATGTTGACTACATGTTGACTACATGTTGACTATATGTAGACTATATGTAGACTATGTAGACTATATGAAGACTATATGTTGACTATATGTTGACTACGTGTTGACTATATGAAGACTATATGTAGACTACATGTAGACTATATGTAGACTATATGAAGACTATATGTAGACTATATGTAGACTACATGAAGACTACATGAAGACTACATGAAGACTATATGAAGACTATATGTAGACTATATGAAGACTATATGAAGACTATATGTAGACTATATGAAGACTATATGTAGACTATATGAAGACTATATGTAGACTATATGTAGACAACATGAAGACTATATGAAGACTATATGTAGACTATATGAAGACTATATGTAGACTATATGTAGACTATATGAAGACTATATGAAGACTATATGTAGACTACATGAAGACTACATGTAGACTACATGTAGACTATATGTAGACTATATGAAGACTATATGTAGACTATATGTAGACTACATGAAGACTACATGTAGACTACATGAAGACTACATGTAGACTATATGTAGACTATATGAAGACTATATGAAGACTACATGTAGACTACATGTAGACTATATGAAGACTATATGTAGACTATATGTAGACTATATGAAGACTATATGTAGACTACATGAAGACTACATGTAGACTATATGAAGACTATATGTAGACTATATGTAGACTATATGAAGACTATATGTAGACTATATGAAGACTATATGTAGACTATATGTAGACTATATGAAGACTATATGTAGACTATATGAAGACTATATGTAGACTATATGTAGACTACATGAAGACTATATGAAGACTACATGTCGACTATATGAAGACTATATGTAGACTATATGTAGACTATATGTAGACTACATGAAGACTATATGTAGACTACATGAAGACTACATGTAGACTACATGTAGACTATATGTAGACTATATGTAGACTACATGAAGACTATATGTAGACTACATGAAGACTACATGTAGACTACATGTAGACTATATGTAGACTATATGTAGACTATATGTAGACTACATGAAGACTATATGAAGACTATATGAAGACTACGTGTAGACTATGTAGACTATATGAAGACTATATGAAGACTATATGAAGACTACATGTAGACTATATGTAGACTATATGAAGACTATATGTAGACTACATGAAGACTACATGTAGACTACATGAAGACTATATGAAGACTATATGTAGACTATATGTAGACTATATGAAGACTATATGTAGACTATATGTAGACTATATGTAGACTACATGAAGACTACATGTAGACTATATCTAGACTATATGAAGACTATATGAAGACTATATGTAGACTATATGTAGACTATATGAAGACTATATGTAGACTATATGAAGACTATATGTAGACTATATGTAGACTATATGAAGACTATATGTAGACTATATGAAGACTATATGTAGACTATATGTAGACTATATGAAGACTATATGTAGACTATATGTAGACTATATGAAGACTATATGTAGACTATATGTAGACTATATGAAGACTATATGTAGACTATATGCAGACTACATGTAGACTATATGTAGACTACATGGAGACTATATCTAGACTATATGTAGACTATATGAAGACTATATGTAGACTATATGAAGACTATATGTAGACTATATGTAAACTATATGAAGACTATTTGTAGACTATATAAAGACTATATGTAGACTATATGAAGACTACATGTAGACTATATGTAGACTACATGGAGACTATATGAAGACTATATGTAGACTATATGAAGACTACATGAAGACTATATGTAGACTACATGTATATGTATATGAAGACTATATGTAGACTATATGTAGACTACATGTAGACTATATGTAGACTATATGTAGACTATATGTAGACTACATGTAGACTATATGTAGACTATATGAAGACTACATGTAGACTACATGTAGACTATATGTAGACTATATGAAGACTATATGTAGACTACATGAAGACTATATGTAGACTATATGTAGACTATATGTATACTACATGAAGACTATATGTAGACTATATGTAGACTACATGAAGACTATATGTAGACTACATGTAGACTACATGTAGACTATATGTAGACTATATGAAATATCACAAATCAGAGCAAAACGTTATCTTCAAGAAGAAACCCCAATACACAGATGTGTTATATACATGTATTTAATTATTGTTGACCATATCCCAAACATACCTATTATGGTTATTATGGAACATATTTATATTTATTAGGGCTGTCAGCGTTAACGCGTTAATCTATGCGATTAATTTGGCCGCGTTAACGCACACAAATATTTTAACGCAATTAACGCAACTTTGTTTACTTCCGGTGTGCGTTGAAGTTTTTACACTGTTTCCGTTTTTAAAACAATTATTTCTCCGCGAAAATAAGGATCATAAATCAGTTTAAACTCGTGGATGAATCAGTCGGGTTTCCTCCTGCTCCTCCTTCCTCTCGTCTCCCCCTCTGATCCACAGAGGAACGGAGGAGCGACGTGTCGGGGGACGCGGCGCGGAAAGAACTCGTCACACGAAACCTTCACCGTGATTTGTCAATCCGTTTGTCTGTCAACATTTTACGAAAAAAACAACCAATGAACACTCAGTAAATCACAAAGGACCTCCCACCTCACAGGTAAGGCTCATTAGCAGCCTGTCAGTCAGAGAACCAGAGAACACGGCGCGAGGACAATGAGCCTCAATATATAGAGAGCTGAGATTGTTCTGGAATGTTTGATGTAGAACACGTGGGGATGTGTCACATGCAAACGCCTTTAAAAGGTGAATTAACATTTTTTTGTCAAATGAGAACATGCCCCCAGCCTCCAGAGGGTGAACAGGACATATGTGAATGTCAGTCAGTTACCAAGGCCACTGATTCTGCTGTTCAGTGTTAAAGATGACAGGACCAATGGGGTCTCAATATACTTCTTTTTTTTTACTAATCTGGATGTTTCACTGAAGAAACAATTTATCATCCACAATATTAAATACCTCTCTGGCACTTTATAGGTAGGAGCCTCTTTGAAAACACAGCTCTGTGTGAAGTTTTGTCTTTAAAAAGAAAAAGAAACAACTTTTAATCGCGATTAATGAATTTCAAAATGTGCGATTAATTAGTTAAATTTTTTTAATCGATTGACAGCCCTAATATTTATACATTAGGATAAAACAACGTTTTATTTTGTTGGTATGACATTAAATAGAGCAGAGTAAATGCTGCCCATGAAGTATAATATCTATATAAATATGGTCATTTATTGGTGTCTATTGAAACAATGCAGCCGCTCTGTGACTTCTATATTTATCTGTTTGACTCGAGTCGACCCGCAGACTGAAATACACGAGCGCTCATCTGAATCTGCTGACAGGCGCTCTGCTTGCTAAGCGCTGTGGAGTCTATTGTTAGTGAGACAGGAAGTGGAGCGCTGAGGGTCACTGAGTGGAAACAACAGGGCTGAGGGTCCTCAGAGCAAGGCACCATTTTATTAAAGGCAGGACAACACGTCCAATCAGCTGTCTTTGATCAGTCAGCTGGGTTCGGTCTCCTGAACAGGCTCCTCCCCCGTGGTCTGAGGATGACCACCAGGCCCCTGCTGTCCTTGGGGAGGTGGGCTCCACGTTCCTCAGAGCCCTGAGGCTGTTACATAGACCTCATAGACCGCATAGACCTCAGAGACCTCAGAGACCTCAGAGACCTCATAGACCTCATAAACCTCAGAGACCTCATAGACCTCAGAGACCTTATAAACCTCAGAGACCTCAGAGACCTCAGAGACCTTATAAACCTCAGAGACCTCAGAGACCTCAGAGACCTCAGAAACCTCAGAGACCGCATAGACCACATAGACCTCATAGACCTCATAGACCTGATAGACCACATAGACCTCATAGACCTGATAGACCACATAGACCTCATAGACCACATAGACCTCAGAGACCTCATAAACCTCAGAGACCTCATAGACCTCAGAGACCTTATAAACCTCAGAGACCTCAGAGACCTCATAAACCTCAGAGACCTCAGAGACCTCATAGACCTCAGAAACCTCATAAACCTCATAGACCTCAGAGACCTCATATACCTCATAAACCTCAGAGACCTCATAAACCTCAGAGACCTCAGAGACCTCATAAACCTCAGAGACCTCAGAGACCTCATAGACCTCATAGACCTCATAGACCTCAGAGACCTCAGAGACCTCATAGACCTCATAAACCTCATAGATCTCAGAGACCTCATAAACCTCAGAGACCTCATAAACCTCAGAGACCTCATAAACCTCATAGACCTCATAGACCTCAGAGACCTCATAGACCTCATAAACCTCAGAGACCTCATAGACCTCATAGACCTCATAAACCTCAGAGACCTCATAAACCTCATAGACCTCAGAGACCTCATAGACCTCATAAACCTCAGAGACCTCATAAACCTCATAAACCTCAGAGACCTCATAGACCTCATAGACCTCATAAACCTCAGAGACCTCATAGACCTCAGAGACCTCATAGACCTCATAAACCTCAGAGACATCATAAACCTCATAAACCTCAGAGACCTCAGAGACCTCATATACCTCATAAACCTCAGAGACCTCAGAGACCTCATATACCTCAGAGACCTCATAAACCTCAGAGACCTCATAGACCTCAGAGACCTCAGAGACCTCATAAACCTCATAGACCTCAGAGACCTCATATACCTCAGAGACCTCATATACCTCAGAGACCTCAGAGACCTCATATACCTCAGAGACCTCAGAGACCTCATATACCTCAGAGACCTCAGATACCTCATAAACCTCATATACCTCAGAGACCTCATATACCTCAGAGACCTCAGAGACCTCATAAACCTCATAGACCTCATATACCTCAGAGACCTCAGAGACCTCATAAACCTCATATACCTCAGAGACCTCATAAACCTCATAGACCTCAGAGACCTCAGAGACCTCAGAGACCTCATAAACCTCAGAGACCTCATATACCTCAGAGACCTCATAAACCTCAGAGACCTCATATACCTCAGAGACCTCATATACCTCATAGACCTCAGAGACCTCATAAACCTCATAAACCTCAGAGACCTCATATACCTCAGAGACCTCAGAGACCTCATAAACCTCAGAGACCTCATAAACCTCATAGACCTCAGAGACCTCATAAACCTCATAGACCTCAGAGACCTCAGAGACCTCATAAACCTCAGAGACCTCAGAGACCTCATAAACCTCATAGACCTCAGAGACCTCAGAGACCTCATAAACCTCAGAGACCTCATAGACCTCAGAGACCTCATAAACCTCATAGACCTCATAAACCTCAGAGACCTCAAACGTTGTGTTTGTTGTGTTTTTTGTTTGTAACTTTGTATTTGTTTATGTTTTTTTGTTTGTAACTTTGTGTTTCTTGTGTTTTATTGTCTGTAACTTTTTGTGTCTTATGACCTTTTGTTTGTAACTATGAGTTTCTGTGTTTTTATGTTGATAACTTTATGTTTCTTGTGTTTTTGTTTGTACCTTTGTGTTTCTGATGTTTCTGCCACGTCCCCCTCGATAAAGAGCCGTGTGATCTGAGCTCCCCTGTGACGTAAAGGGTTAATCACAGAGGAGTGAACGTGTCTGCGCAGCAGGAGGTGCCCACGGGGAGATGTTGTTCTATCTATCAATGTGCTTCACCCCTGACCTCCCACGGTCCCCGAAGGTCACGGATTACCGTCTATCTATCTCGCCGATATCTGCTCATCGGACTCTTAGGGGCCCCGGCCCGAAAACAAGCGGCGCGGCGGCGCAGGAGGCCCTCGCCGCTCCGCTGTCAGCGGGGCCAGAGGGATGGCCTATCTGCTGTTTGTCTCTGGCTCATGTTGTTTTGCTGGGTGCTGTGGCTACAGGTCAGAGACGAGCTCCGTCTCTGTCGCCGCCGGGTGTTTGTAAAATAAATAAAGGGGCGGGGCCGAGGCCCGGCGTGTGTTTTGACTCCGCCGTTTGTATTTGTGTTCCTGGCGTACCCCCACACGACAACCATTTTGTACTGGAGTGGCAGGATCGTTGTGCATGGAAGAAGATAGCGCCGCAATCACTCTGGGTGAAAGATACCGGAGGAGGAGGAGCGGCCTTCTTCTCTTCTTGAGCACGCCACGAAGGAGGCGGTCATGTTACCTTCATCTTGATTTGATTCAGTTCAATTCAGTTGTGTACAGCCAGAAATCAGAAATCACAAACTCCCCTCAGAGCGCTTTACAGTCTGTACACATAGACATGCCTGAACTTTGGCCTTTGACCTCACATCGGATCAGGAACAACTCCAAAGAAATAAAAATTAAAACCTTTCAGGGTCAAATAAAAGGTAAACTGACCATATGAACAATAGATGTACCTTGAGGTACCATGGTACTGTGAGCTTTCAGCTCTCTAGTGGGGTAATATGGTACTACAAGCCCTCTAGTGGGGTAACATGGTACTACGAGCTCTCTAGTGGGGTAACATGGTACTACAAGCTCTCTAGTGGGTAATATGGTACTACAAGCTCTCTAGTGGGGTAACATGGTACTACAAGCTCTCTAGTGGGTAATATGGTACTACAAGCTCTCTAGTGGGGTAACATGGTACTACAAGCTCTCTAGTGGGGTAATATGGTACTACAAGCTCTCTAGTGGGGTAACATGGTACTACAAGCTCTCTAGTGGGGTAACATGGTACTACAAGCTCTCTAGTGGAGTAATATGGTACTACAAGCTCTCTAGTGGGGTAACATGGTACTACAAGCTCTCTAGTGGGGTAATATGGTACTACAAGCTCTCTAGTGGGGTAACATGGTACTACAAGCTCTCTAGTGGGGTAATATGGTACTACAAGCTCTCTAGTGGGGTAACATGGTACTACAAGCTCTCTAGTGGGGTAACATGGTACTACAAGCTCTCTAGTGGGGTAATATGGTACTACAAGCTCTCTAGTGGGGTAACATGGTACTACAAGCTCTCTAGTGGGGTAACATGGTACTACAAGCTCTCTAGTGGGGTAATATGGTACTACAAGCTCTCTAGTGGGGTAACATGGTACTACAAGCTCTCTAGTGGGGTAATATGGTACTACAAGCTCTCTAGTGGGGTAATATGGTACTACAAGCTCTCTAGTGGGGTAACATGGTACTACAAGCTCTCTAGTGGGTAATATGGTACTACAAGCTCTCTAGTGGGTAATATGGTACTACAAGCTCTCTAGTGGGGTAACATGGTACTACAAGCTCTCTAGTGGGGTAACATGGTACTACAAGCTCTCTAGTGGGGTAATATGGTACTACAAGCTCTCTAGTGGGTAACATGGTACTACAAGCTCTCTAGTGGGGTAATATGGTACTACAAGCTCTCTAGTGGGGTAACATGGTACTACAAGCTCTCTAGTGGGGTAATATGGTACTACAAGCTCTCTAGTGGGGTAACATGGTACTACAAGCTCTCTAGTGGGGTAATATGGTACTACAAGCTCTCTAGTGGGGTAACATGGTACTACAAGCTCTCTAGTGGGGTAATATGGTACTACAAGCTCTCTAGTGGGGTAATATGGTACCACAAGCTCTCTAGTGGGGTAACATGGTACTACAAGCTCTCTAGTGGGGTAACATGGTACCACAAGCTCTCTAGTGGGGTAACATGGTACTACAAGCTCTCTAGTGGGGTAACATGGTACTACAAGCTCTCTAGTGGGGTAACATGGTACTACAAGCTCTCTAGTAGGGTAACATGGTACTACAAGCTCTCTAGTGGGGTAATATGGTACTACAAGCTCTCTAGTGGGGTAATATGGTACTACAAGCTCTCTAGTGGGGTAACATGGTACTACAAGCTCTCTAGTGGGGTAACATGTTACTACAAGCCCTCTAGTGGGGTAATATGGTACTACAAGCTCTCTAGTGGGGTAACATGGTACTACAAGCTCTCTAGTGGGGTAATATGGTACTACAAGCTCTCTAGTAGGGTAATATGGTACTACAAGCTCTCTAGTGGGGTAATATGGTACTACAAGCTCTCTAGTGGGGTAACATGGTACTACAAGCCCTCTAGTGGGGTAATATGGTACTACAAGCTCTCTAGTGGGGTAATATGGTACTTATGCTATAAAAATAATTAGAGGTGATATTTTTTGGTTCATCATTTATTTATTTTGAATCCGTGTTTTGTCTCATGTTCTTTGATAAAGATTTTAGTCTCCCTCACCGTGACTCCCCCAGTCGGTTCCACCCCCCCTCACTTCATATCACATGAACAGATACCCAAATAATACACTGAATGGTCCCATTATTGACTTCAACGATTTTCACAAGAAAAGATGTTCAAATCCCCAGAAAGGCCCGTCCTCCACCTATTGAGACGCAGCCACAACCTTTATATCTCGCTAATCGGTGAATCTATAGCACAGATGTGAGCCGTGGGGACGGGGTGAGAGCGCCAGGGTATCTCGATGCACAATGAGATAAGAATCTGATATTTAGGGCCCAGCATGCTGCGTTCAGGGTCCTCACGCGCGTCCTTGACCACGCCGGGGCACAAGCACAACAAACCACTTGGAAAAGGGAAATTAAATAGAACAAATACAATAGCGTAGGGAGAAAGCAGACATGGCAGGGGTTTTCCTCAGGGTCATCCCACAAGGTCAACATGGAAAAAACAGAATCCGTCTCCGTGACGCTGGCACCGCTTGTTAAATGTACTCCACTAAATAAGTTTCAAAAGGAAGGGAGCAGCAGAGTGATGGGCAGCTGGGAAAGGACATCAATCACAGCTGGGCTGATTGACTCACGCCCCCTGCTGGTGGAAAGTAACCACTCACCGTGGAGTCTGTCCTGAGATTAATGAACCACGGGAAATGTACATTGTGAATCCTCTGCACACCGGGAAGACAGTACCAAGACGGCCTAGAACGACAGTATGTGACCTTATGACCTTCAGCCTTACCCAGTGGGCCGTATCTCCGTCCATAGAAAGCCTTATTCTACTCTCTTAGCTTCACAATAATCTGACCGACATTGTTAAGCAGATAAAGTGAATTATAAACAATTTAGGAGATGCGTTTATTTACATGTAGACCAAACAGGGTTAAAGAGAAAGAATAAAGGACAACAAACAGCTCGCTCTGTCGGCAGGAGATACATGGAGATGATTTAAAGTTATTATCATCAAGAGTATATATGTGACTTTTTCAGCAATAGGGCGACTCCTCTGGTTGTATAGAAGTCTATGCTTCATGTGTTAACGCTTCATTCTCTCTCCTGACCACCAGGGGGTGACTCCTCTGGTTGTATAGAAGTCTATGCTTCATGTGTTGAAGCTGCATTCACTCTCCTGACCACCAGGGGGCTCCTCTGGTTGTATAGAAGTCTATGCTTCATGTGTTGAAGCTGCATTATCTCTCCTGACCACCAGGGGGCAACTCCTCTGGTTGTATAGAAGTCTATGCTTCATGTGTTAAAGCTTCATTCTCTCTCCTGACCACCAGGGGGCTCCTCTGGTTGTATAGAAGTCTATGCTTCATATGTTAACGCTGCATTCTCTCTCCTGACCACCAGGGGGCTCCTCTGGTTGTATAGAAGTCTATGCTTCATGTGTTAAGGCTGCATTCTCTCTCCTGACCACCAGGGGGCGACTCCTCTGGTTGTATAGAAGTCCATGCTTCATGTGTTAAAGCTGCATTCTCTCTCCTGACCACCAGGGGGCGACTCCTCTGGTTGTATAGAAGCCTATGCTTCATGTGTTAATGCTGCATTCTCTCTCCTGACCACCAGGGGGCTCCTCTGGTTGTATAGAAGTCTATGCTTCATGTGTTAAAGCTGCATTCTCTCTCCTGACCACCAGGGGGCGACTCCTCTGGTTGTGTAGAAGCCTAAGCTTCATGTGTTAATGCTGCATTCTCTCTCCTGACCACCAGGGGGCGACTCCTCTGGTTGCATAGAAGCCTATGCTTCATGTGTTAACGCTGCATTCTCTCTCCTGACCACCAGGGGGCTCCTCTGGTTGTATAGAAGCCTATGCTTCATGTGTTAATGCTGCATTCTCTCTCCTGACCACCAGGGGACTCCTCTGGTTGTATAGAAGTCTATGCTTCATGTGTTAAAGCTGCATTCTCTCTCCTGAAAATAAACAGAGACAAATGTTTACTGATAACCAGACGAGGCAGAAGCTCAGAAGAAAATCCTAAAAATCCTAAAAGCAGACGACACAAAATTCTACTTATTTCCAAAAATTCCTCATATAAAATAATGTTCAAAGCGCCGTGTTCAAGGAGATGGAGGAGCTGCAGACACAGATAAGAGAACCGGCTCTCCTGATGAATCCACTTCTCATGTTGTTGTTTATTGAGTAAACAATATGGATATTTTTTGAGAATGTTCTCTGTCGTGGTGTTTGAAAGGTTTTCATGATGTATAATATAACACAATAATAACATAAAAGGGTGTTTTTCTATTTCTTGGGAGTTGTTCCTGATCCAGTGTGAGGTCAAAGGTCAGGGATGTAAAGCCCTCTGAGGAAAATGTGTAATGTGTGATATTGGGCTATTTAAAATTAAATGAATTTAATTATAACTCAGTCCAAGACCTTTCATTTTTAGTTCCAATTCTGATACCACACCTTTTGAAAAGATGAATAACTGGATGGGATATCGATCCATTGAGGTGAAATATGTTTTCATACATTTACTGTTTTACACGTTTATACTGTTCAATTTGAGTTATTGTATTCATTCTTCTGATAATAAATAACAAGTTAATAAAGTTTATGTTGAGCCTGAATATTAAGTAATGATCCCAGTCAGGGGCGTCGTTAGGCCTATTTTAGGGGGCTTCAACATTATTGTTTTAAGTTGTATTTATTTTTTAATCAAACTAATATTTCTAACATTCCGTTATGTATAACTCTAGCATGCTACATGCGTGTGTTCTCGTTTGTGTGTTTTCTCCTCCTTCAAATTACAATCCAATAGCCCAACACCATACTTAACGATGTAATTCCTAGTGCACTAGGACCTGGGGGAGGCTGCTGCGCTGGCTTTCTCTCTCTAGCCTAGATGCACGGAGTGAACTTGTAAGTCCAGGGAGTTACAGAATGTGGCTATATATATATATATATATATATATATATATTATATATAATATATTTAAATATATATATTATATATATATATTATATATGTATATATAATATATTATATATCATATATTTAAATATATCCATTATATATTATATATATTATATATAATAAATATATAATACATAATATATATATATATATATATAATATGTTGGTAGTTATTAACAAGTGTTAGCTGCTAACATTTAGCTTTACTTGAGGCCAATAAAAGGAAACTCATAAACTGTCTCCAGTGAACAAGAGAATTCTAAACACAATAAATAACTATGGGCATCTCTCTATTCTTTGCATTAATATATATTATTATCGTATATGTTTTCCATTGAATGTTATATTTCACAATGATCGTTCATCTTTATCTCAGTGATGGAGTCCAAATGATCATAAAACATCACCATGACCCTGAGGTCATCTCTAACAGGATATCCGGCCCCCAAAAACTAATAGTTAGTATTATTGATGGTTTTGGTCTTTTAATGGTATTTATCGTCAAGAGAAATGCAGAATATCACAACACCTATATGAGTATGAACTGAAATCAGGTCAGATCTGATTCATGTATTTTTAAACAGCCGTCTCACAGAGTGAGTATAACCCCCGTGTGACCCCCCCCTCAGCGTCCTTGACCCCGCCCACAGTTTGGAGAGAGATCTTAAAAACAACGTTTCATAACAACTGGAAATGTGGAAATGAAACGAAAGCATTTAGTTTTCTTTTAAAGTCTCTTTCCCTCCCCAGATAATTGCCGGTGTTGTGAATATGGATTTATGTCTTTGTTGTTATCGGGAGCCCGATGTTGAAGAGCAGCCAGTCACACTCATCCTCAAGGCCAGCAGCAGCTCCATGGAGACTTCATCAATTATGAATTATGAATGCAGGAATTTACCCCAAAAAAACTAAACCATTGAGTCCGTGTCCTCGGTGGTTTATTTATTAATTTAACGCTTCATGACTTGAAGATAATCTTCCTTCTTATTAATACTTTATAAAACATTGAGTTTGATTTAGAGCCAGAAGCAGAAATACATGGTGACACACGTATGGGTCACATGTGTGTGTGTGTGTGTGTGTGTCTAAATGAAGAGTTTCTATTGGACGGCGTGTGAGGGAGCTCCTCCAATGGCTGAAGGTCTTTTTAAGGCATTTGATTGGACCTCCTGCAGCTCCTCCCTCACCTGGTCTTTTAGCTCCTCCCCTACCTGGTCCTCCACCTGTAGCTCCTCCCTCACCTGGTCCAGCTGCTGATGAGAAGATGTTAGTGAGTAACAACATATTCAGCTTCAATCTCATTGGTTCAACTTGTGTGTATTTGTTGTCTTTGAAAAACAGTTTGAAAAGATGAGAAGATGAAAAGATGAAGAGATGAGAAGATGAAGAGATGAGAAGATGGAGAGATGAGAAGATGGAGAAGATGAGAAGATGAAGAGATGAGAAGATGAAGAGATGAGAAGATGAAGAGATGAGAAGATGAAGAGATGAAGATGAAGAGATGAGAAGATGAAGAGATGAGAAGATGAAGAGATGAAGATGAAGAGATGAAGATGAAGAGATGAGAAGATGAAGATGAAGAGATTAAGAGATGAAGATGAAGAGATGAGAAGATGAGAAGATGAAGAGATGAAGATGAAGAGATGAAGATGAAGAGATGAGAAGATGAAGATGAAGAGATTAAGAGATGAAGATGAAGATGAATATGAATAGAGATGGTCCTGTTGTGTCCTGTGTCCTGTGAGGCTGCTGAGGCCCTCTGGCCGTGTGTCAGTTGGCCAGCGGGGAGGAATGGGGCGGGGGGGGGGGGCTCCTCTATCAGCCTCGAGGTCACATGGATCAGGGTCACGGGAACCAGGGGGGGGGGGGGGGAGGACGAGCAGCGCTCCGGCCCTGACCCGGTTCCCCGCTGACGGAGAGCGATCTGCAGCGTGGAACCGTCACATGTTGGGAAGGTTCTCCGCACGAGAAGAACCGGAGAGCACGAGATGGAGGAACCGAAAGTTAAAGAGTTAATGCCAGAATATTATGTTCCTGTTTTACTTCATGTCAACCACGTTCTCCTGTGGCAGCGTGGGTTCCCTCCACGTTCTCCTGTGGCAGCGTGGGTTCCCTCCACGTTCTCCTGTGGCAGCGTGGGTTCCCTCCACGTTCTCCTGTGGCAGCGTGGGTTCCCTCCACGTTCTCCTGTGGCAGCGTGGGTTCCCTCCATGTTCTCCCTGTGGCAGCGTGGGTTCCCTCCACGTTCTCCTGTAGCAGTGTGGGTTCCCTCCACGTTCTCTTGTGGCAGTGTGGGTTCCCTCCACGTTCTCCTGTGGCAGAGTGGGTTCCCTCCACGTTCTCTTGTGGCAGAGTGGGTTCCCTCCACGTTCTCCTGTGGCAGCGTGGGTTCCCTCCACGTTCTCCTGTGGCAGAGTGGGTTCCCTCCACGTTCTCTTGTGGCAGCGTGGGTTCCCTCCACGTTCTCCTGTGGCAGCGTGAGTTCCCTCCACGTTCTCCTGTGGCAGCGTGGGTTCCCTCCACGTTCTCCTGTGGCAGCGTGGGTTCCCTCCACGTTCTCCTGTGGCAGCGTGGGTTCCCTCCACGTTCTCCTGTGGCAGCGTGGGTTCCCTCCATGTTCTCCTGTGGCAGCGTGGGTTCCCTCCACGTTCTCCTGTGGCAGCGTGGGTTCCCTCCACGTTCTCCTGTGGCAGCGTGGGTTCCCTCCACGTTCTCCTGTGGCAGCGTGGGTTCCCTCCACGTTCTCCTGTGGCAGCGTGGGTTCCCTCCATGTTCTCCCTGTGGCAGCGTGGGTTCCCTCCACGTTCTCCTGTAGCAGTGTGGGTTCCCTCCACGTTCTCTTGTGGCAGTGTGGGTTCCCTCCACGTTCTCCTGTGGCAGAGTGGGTTCCCTCCACGTTCTCTTGTGGCAGAGTGGGTTCCCTCCACGTTCTCCTGTGGCAGCGTGGGTTCCCTCCACGTTCTCCTGTGGCAGAGTGGGTTCCCTCCACGTTCTCTTGTGGCAGCGTGGGTTCCCTCCACGTTCTCCTGTGGCAGCGTGAGTTCCCTCCACGTTCTCCTGTGGCAGCGTGGGTTCCCTCCACGTTCTCCTGTGGCAGCGTGGGTTCCCTCCACGTTCTCCTGTGGCAGCGTGGGTTCCCTCCACGTTCTCCTGTGGCAGCGTGGGTTCCTCCACATTCTCCTGTGGCAGCGTGGGTTCCCTCCACGTTCTCCTGTGGCAGCGTGGGTTCCCTCCACGTTCTCTTGTGGCAGCGTGGGTTCCCTCCACGTTCTCCTGTGGCAGCGTGGGTTCCCTCCACATTCTCCTGTGGCAGCGTGGGTTCCCTCCACGTTCTCTTGTGGCAGAGTGGGTTCCCTCCACGTTCTCCTGTGGCAGAGTGGGTTCCCTCCACGTTCTCCTGTGGCAGCGTGGGTTCCCTCCACGTTCTCTTGTGGCAGCGTGGGTTCCCTCCACGTTCTCCTGTGGCAGCGTGGGTTCCTCCACGTTCTCCTGTGGCAGCGTGGGTTCCCTCCACGTTCTCTTGTGGCAGAGTGGGTTCCCTCCACGTTCTCCTGTGGCAGCGTGGGTTCCCTCCACATTCTCCTGTGGCAGCGTGGGTTCCCTCCACGTTCTCTTGTGGCAGAGTGGGTTCCCTCCACGTTCTCTTGTGGCAGCGTGGGTTCCCTCCACGTTCTCTTGTGGCAGCGTGGGTTCCCTCCACGTTCTCCTGTGGCAGCGTGGGTTCCCTCCACGTTCTCCTGTGGCAGCGTGGGTTCCCTCCACGTTCTCCTGTGGCAGCGTGGGTTCCCTCCACGTTCTCTTGTGGCAGAGTGGGTTCCCTCCACGTTCTCTTGTGGCAGCGTGGGTTCCCTCCACGTTCTCCTGTGGCAGCGTGGGTTCCCTCCACGTTCTCCTGTGGCAGCGTGGGTTCCCTCCACGTTCTCTTGTGGCAGCGTGGGTTCCCTCCACGTTCTCCTGTGGCAGCGTGGGTTCCCTCCACGTTCTCCTGTGGCAGCGTGGGTTCCCTCCACGTTCTCCTGTGGCAGCGTGGGTTCCCTCCACGTTCTCTTGTGGCAGAGTGGGTTCCCTCCACGTTCTCCTGTGGCAGAGTGGGTTCCCTCCACGTTCTCCTGTGGCAGCGTGGGTTCCCTCCACGTTCTCTTGTGGCAACGTGGGTTCCCTCCACGTTCTCCTGTGGCAGCGTGGGTTCCCTCCACGTTCTCTTGTGGCAGAGTGGGTTCCCTCCACGTTCTCCTGTGGCAGCGTGGGTTCCCTCCACGTTCTCCTGTGGCAGCGTGGGTTCCCTCCACGTTCTCTTGTGGCAGAGTGGGTTCCCTCCACGTTCTCTTGTGGCAGCGTGGGTTCCCTCCACGTTCTCCTGTGGCAGCATGGGTTCCCTCCACGTTCTCCTGTGGCAGCGTGGGTTCCCTCCACGTTCTCCTGTGGCAGCGTGGGTTCCCTCCACATTCTCCTGTGGCAGCGTGGGTTCCCTCCACGTTCTCCTGTGGCAGCGTGGGTTCCCTCCACGTTCTCCTGTGGCAGCGTGGGTTCCCTCCACATTCTCCTGTGGCAGCGTGGGTTCCCTCCACGTTCTCTTGTGGCAGAGTGGGTTCCCTCCACGTTCTCCTGTGGCAGAGTGGGTTCCCTCCACGTTCTCTTGTGGCAGCGTGGGTTCCCTCCACGTTCTCTTGTGGCAGCGTGGGTTCCCTCCACGTTCTCCTGTGGCAGCGTGGGTTCCCTCCACGTTCTCTTGTGGCAGCGTGGGTTCCCTCCACGTTCTCTTGTGGCAGCGTGGGTTCCTCCACGTTCTCCTGTGGCAGCGTGGGTTCCCTCCACATTCTCCTGTGGCAGCGTGGGTTCCCTCCATGTTCTCCTGTGGCAGCGTGGGTTCCCTCCACGTTCTCTTGTGGCAGCGTGGGTTCCCTCCACGTTCTCCTGTGGCAGCGTGGGTTCCCTCCACATTCTCCTGTGGCAGCGTGGGTTCCCTCCACGTTCTCCTGTGGCAGCGTGGGTTCCCTCCACGTTCTCCTGTGGCAGCGTGGGTTCCCTCCACGTTCTCTTGTGGCAGCGTGGGTTCCCTCCACGTTCTCCTGTGGCAGCGTGGGTTCCCTCCACGTTCTCCTGTGGCAGCGTGGGTTCCCTCCACGTTCTCCTGTGGCAGCGTGGGTTCCCTCCATGTTCTCTTGTGGCAGCGTGGGTTCCCTCCACATTCTCTTGTGGCAGTGTGGGTTCCCTCCACGTTCTCTTGTGGCAGCGTGGGTTCCCTCCACGTTCTCCTGTGGCAGTGTGGGTTCCCTCCACGTTCTCTTGTGGCAGCGTGGGTTCCCTCCACGTTCTCCTGTGGCAGCGTGGGTTCCCTCCACGTTCTCCTGTGGCAGCGTGGGTTCCCTCCACGTTCTCCTGTGGCAGCGTGGGTTCCCTCCACGTTCTCCTGTGGCAGCGTGGGTTCCCTCCACGTTCTCTTGTGGCAGCGTGGGTTCCCTCCACGTTCTCTTGTGGCAGTGTGGGTTCCCTCCACATTCTCTTGTGGCAGCGTGGGTTCCCTCCACGTTCTCTTGTGGCAGTGTGGGTTCCCTCCACGTTCTCTTGTGGCAGCGTGGGTTCCCTCCACGTTCTCCTGTGGCAGAGTGGGTTCCCTCCACGTTCTCCTGTGGCAGCGTGGGTTCCCTCCACGTTCTCCTGTGGCAGCGTGGGTTCCCTCCACGTTCTCTTGTGGCAGCGTGGGTTCCCTCCACGTTCTCCTGTGGCAGCGTGGGTTCCCTCCACGTTCTCCTGTGGCAGCGTGGGTTCCCTCCATGTTCTCTTGTGGCAGCGTGGGTTCCCTCCACGTTCTCCTGTGGCAGCGTGGGTTCCCTCCACGTTCTCCTGTGGCAGTGTGGGTTCCCTCCATGTTCTCTTGTGGCAGCGTGGGTTCCCTCCACATTCTCCTGTGGCAGAGTGGGTTCCCTCCACGTTCTCCTGTGGCAGCGTGGGTTCCCTCCACGTTCTCCTGTGGCAGCGTGGGTTCCCTCCACGTTCTCCTGTGGCAGCGTGGGTTCCCTCCACGTTCTTTTGTGGCAGCGTGGGTTCCCTCCACGTTCTCTTGTGGCAGCGTGGGTTCCCTCCACATTCTCCTGTGGCAGCGTGGGTTCCCTCCACGTTCTCCTGTGGCAGCGTGGGTTCCCTCCACGTTCTCCTGTGGCAGCGTGGGTTCCCTCCACGTTCTTTGTGGCAGCGTGGGTTCCCTCCACGTTCTCTTGTGGCAGCGTGGGTTCCTCCACGTTCTCCTGTGGCAGCGTGGGTTCCTCCACGTTCTTTTGTGGCAGCGTGGGTTCCCTCCACGTTCTCTTGTGGCAGCGTGGGTTCCTCCACGTTCTCCTGTGGCAGCGTGTGTTCCCTCCACGGTCTCCTGTGGCAGCGTGGGTTCCCTCCACGTTCTCTTGTGGCAGCGTGGGTTCCTCCACGTTCTCCTGTGGCAGAGTGGGTTCCTCCACGTTCTCCTGTGGCAGCGTGGGTTCCCTCCACGTTCTCCTGTGGCAGCATGGGTTCCCTCCACGTTCTCCTGTGGCAGCGTGGGTTCCCTCCATGTTCTCTTGTGGCAGCGTGGGTTCCCTCCACGTTCTCCTGTGGCAGCGTGGGTTCCCTCCACGTTCTTTTGTGGCAGCGTGGGTTCCCTCCACGTTCTCTTGTGGCAGCGTGGGTTCCCTCCACGTTCTCCTGTGGCAGAGTGGGTTCCCTCCACGTTCTCCTGTGGCAGCGTGGGTTCCCTCCACGTTCTTTTGTGGCAGCGTGGGTTCCTCCACGTTCTCTTGTGGCAGCGTGGGTTCCTCCACGTTCTCCTGTGGCAGAGTGGGTTCCTCCACGTTCTCCTGTGGCAGCGTGGGTTCCTCCACGTTCTCCTGTGGCAGCGTGGGTTCCTCCACGTTCTCCTGTGGCAGCGTGGGTTCCTCCACGTTCTCCTGTGGCAGCGTGGGTTCCTCCACGTTCTCCTGTGGCAGCGTGGGTTCCTCCATGTTCTCCTGTGGCAGCGTGGGTTCCTCCACGTTCTCCTGTGGCAGAGTGGGTTCCCTCCACGTTCTCCTGTGGCAGCGTGGGTTCCCTCCACGTTCTCCTGTGGCAGCGTGGGTTCCCTCCACGTTCTTTTGTGGCAGCGTGGGTTCCCTCCACGTTCTCTTGTGGCAGCGTGGGTTCCCTCCACGTTCTCCTGTGGCAGAGTGGGTTCCCTCCACGTTCTCCTGTGGCAGCGTGGGTTCCCTCCACGTTCTTTTGTGGCAGCGTGGGTTCCCTCCACGTTCTCTTGTGGCAGCGTGGGTTCCCTCCACGTTCTCCTGTGGCAGAGTGGGTTCCCTCCACGTTCTCCTGTGGCAGCGTGGGTTCCCTCCACGTTCTCCTGTGGCAGCGTGGGTTCCCTCCACGTTCTCCTGTGGCAGCGTGGGTTCCCTCCACGTTCTCCTGTGGCAGCGTGGGTTCCCTCCACGTTCTCCCTGGTCCAGGTGAACAACAGAGGGATTCACTCCATTGATCCCGGGATACCGCTGCTAGCTCGCACAACGTTAGCACGGCTAACGTTCCTGCTGCGGTTCTTTTGATAAGCGCGTCCTTTAATCTTGATGCTACTGTGACGAGCAGCGCTGCCTTGTGTGTGTGGAACGCTGCCGGGGGGGTCAGCTGAAAGAAGTGGGGTCCGGGGGCCCGGGGGGTCTGGGGGTCTGGGGGGTCCAGGGGCCCCGGGGGGTCCGGGGGGTCCAGCAGTGGGTCTGAGGTCTGGTCTGAGTGGGACGTCCACGCGTGTTATCAAAGGGAAGAGGATGTGCGGCTCGAGGCTCTGATAACACAATCTGGGCGGCGTGTGAAGCGGCGTGCCAAGGTGAGCGACCAGGAACACGCCAACACGAGGCTGTAATCAGAGTCCGCCCCCCCACGGCCCGGCGGCCCTGTTGTTGTGCCCAGGGGGATCCAGAGCCTTGACCGGCTCCCATCTGATTGGACGCTGGTCGGGGGGGGGGGGCTGTCAACGGCCCCTCCGTCAGCCTTGAGGAGATGAAGTGATGCCTCCTGGACCTTTGGCCTGCCGCGCACTCGTGATGATGCAATCAGCAGCCCGCTGACCGCCATCACTCACTGACTGCTGCATGTGTGTGTGTGTGGGGGGGGGGGGGGGGGGGCTTCATATTCAGAGAACATTTTAGGACATATTCATCTCCGCTGTCAGAGTCAGGTGAGAAGAATGATGTCATCCCCGTGTCATGTGACCCTGTGATAACGTCTCTGTGTGTTCTATGGAGGTGGACGAGGTCATGCTAACGGGTAGTATGTTGTGTTGTATGTTGTATGTTGTGAGGCTCCAGTGGGCTCCAGATCGTGGGTCCAGAGTCTCTCAGTAAATATAATTTATATACACTACCGTTCAAAAGTTTGGGATCACCGAGACAATTTCGTGTTTTCCATGAAAACTCACACTTTTATTTATCAAATGAGTTGCAAAATGTATAGAAAATATAGTCAAGACATTGACAAGGTTAGAAATAATGATTTGTATTTGAAGTATTAATTTTTTTCTTCAAACTTTGCTTTCGTCAAAGAATGCTCCTTTTGCAGCAATGACAGCATTGCAGACCTTTGTCATTCTAGCTGTTAATTAGTTGAGGTAATCTGTTGACATGTCACCCCACGCTTCCTGAAGCACCTCCACCAGTTGGATTGGCTTGATGGGCACTTCTTGAGGACCATACGGTCAAGCTGCTCCCACAACAGCTCAATGGTTGAGATCTGGTGACTGGCCACTCCATTACAGACAGCAGACCAGCTGCTTCTTCCCTCAAGAGTTCTTCACAATGTGGAGGTGTGCTTTGGGTCATTGTCCTGTTGGAGGAGGACATTGGCTCCAATCAAGCGCTGCCCACAGGGTATGGCATGGCGTTGCCAAATGGAGTGATAGCCTTCCTTATTTAAAATCCCTTTTACCTGGTACAAATGTCCCACTTTCCCAGCACCAAAGCAGCCCCAGACCATCACATGACCTCCACCATGCTTGACAGATGGTGTCAGGCACTCTTCCAGCATCTTTTCACCTGTTCTGCATCTCACAAATGTTCTTCTGTGTGATCCAAACACCTCAAACTTGGATTCATCTGTCCAGAACACCTTTTTCCAATCTTCCTCTGTCCAATGCCTGTGTTCTTTTGCCCATACCAATCTTTTCTTTTGATTGGCCAGTCTCAGATATGGCTTTTTCTTTGCCACTCTGCCTAGAAGGCCAGCATCCCGGAGTCGCCTCTTCACTGTCGACGTTGACACTGGCGTTTGGCGGGTACCATTTAAAGAAGCTGCCAGTTGAGGACCTGTGAGGCGTCTATTTCTCAAACTAGAGACTCTAATGTACTTGTCTTCTTGCTGAGTTGTGAACCGGGGCCTCCCACTTCTCTTTCTGCTCTGGTTAGAGCCCGTTTGTGCTGTTCTCTGAAGGGAGTAGTACACACCGCTGGAGGACATTTTCAGTTTCTTTGCAATTTCTCGCATGGAATAGCCTTCATTACTAAGAACAAGAATAGACTGGCGAGTTTCACAGGAAAGTTCTTTTTTTCTGGCCATTTTGAGAGTCTTATCGAACCCACAAATGTGATGCTCCAGATAATCAACTAGCTCAAAGGAAGGCCAGTTTTATAGCTTCTCATCAGCAAAACAGTTTTCAGCTGTGCTAATATAATTGCACAAGGTTTTTCAAGGGTTTTCTAATCATCCATTAGTCTTCTAAGGCGATTAGCAAACACAATGTACCATTAGAACACTGGAGTGATCGTTGATGGAAATGGGCCTCTATACACCTCTGGAGATATTTCATTAGAAACCAGACGTTTCCACCTAGAATAGTCATTTACCACATTAACAATGTATAGAGTGTATTTCTGATTGATTTAATGTTATCTTCATTGAAAAAAACAATGCTTTTCTTTGAAAAATAAGGACATTTCTAAGTGATCCCAAACTTTTGAACGGTAGTGTATATGAATTATAAATACAATATATTATTTTTAAATATATATATCATTTATATTATACCTAAATACATATTTAAATATCATACATATATTTAAATATATATATAAATTATATTGTAATATAATATATAGATATATTATATTTTAATATAATATATGAATATAGAACATTATTATTACATATAATATATATTTATAAATTTAAATATAATGTATACATATATTTTACATTTTATATATAAATATATATAATTTAAATATATAAATATAATTGATATATATTATTAAATACAATATATTATATTTAAATATATTTAATTATTTATATATATAAATTATATTTATATTATTAAATATAATATATCTATATATTATTTTTAAATAATATACATATATTTAAATATAATATATAGATATATTTAACATGTTATATATATTGTGGATTATATTCAAATATATATATAATATATAAATATATTTAAAATGTTATATAATATTAAATATATATATTTAAATATGTATTATATTAAAAAATATATATGTCAGCCTTTGAAAGACAATACATGCTAGTGTACATTCACTGTTTGTTTTGGTCTTAATTGGATTTGTTGACAAGAAAAAGTAACTATCGAAAGTATTTTTTTATCAAAATATTTTAACAAAACGGCTCCAGATTTCTCTTGCGAGCAATGTGTTTAATAATTATTTTCCTGTATTAAATATGTGCAACAAGTATTTGTGTAATGTGTACATTGCATTAAATAAAGCAACTTATTGTTCCCTTTTCCATGTAAAGTAAATGTTTTAAAACAGATCTGGCCAACAGGCAGAAACAGTCTTAATTGTTATTATCTTAAATGTCTTTCCATAAAGGACTAACTAATATACATTTAAATATTATATTTAAATATATATAAATCACATATATAAAATATATTACATATATATATTATATATAGAACTAACTGAGCAGCAGCTTCTCTGCAGACGGTAAATAACTGGAGGCTCCGTGTACACTTGCATAACGTTCACATTTATTTGGTTTCAAGTCCTAACACATTCTAAACATGCTTTTAACACGTAATGATCACATTCTTCACAGGTAGTTAAAGTAACGACAGAACGCGGAGGCTGGCCGCCAATCGAATTTCTTCCCTGAGATACGTCAAGATTGCTCCCCACGATTTCCCATCATGCATCAGGACGTGCAGCAGGCGGCTACAGTCGGAGGTTGGACCGTAAGCTCAACTACACGTTGGGTTACGAGCTCTCGCCGTGGCCGCGTGCTGCAGGTCACCTGGAGCGCCAACAGCTTCCTGTGCTGCGCTCTCATTGGACGACGACGTCACATGGAAACCCTCCGGTTGATGATACATCAAAAGACTCATCGACTGAGCTCCACAACCGGGGAGCACGGCGTCATGTGATGACGTCATGAACACGGAGAACACGGCAAACGGCCAATCACGAAAGGTCAACGTTGGTCAATCGAGCCGCTAACGGCGTCTCGTCATCGGCATTCTGTCATCGAGTGAAATAAAAAAAGAGAACTCCAGTTCCACGTGAAACCAGAGGAGGTAGAGGATCCCTGAACGGAGGTCAGTGTAATACCAGCTGCTGCCAGCAGGCGAGTGAGGTAGAGCTGTGTGAGGCAACACGTTGACTCCAGTTTAAAAAAAGAAGAAGAGGGAAACGGGGGCGTATAATACGGAGGCGACGTCACCCCATCGGGGAAATGAAACCAAAACATAAGCAGAAAGAACAAAAATCAACTATTGAAAGAAAAGTAACGGGGCGACAAATAAAAAAAGGTAGTTTCAGTAAACAAATTGCAAATGCATAACAACAACATGTCCCCTCGTCTGCAGAAACAAACAGAGGAATAAGAAGAAGCCTTTGTTCAGCGGCCGACGGCGTCATGTGACCGCTCGCATCGTGAGGCGCTGCGTTCAAAGACGTCAGATCCTCGTCCAGCCGTCTGATGTGCAGCGCATTCCTGGAGCTACTGACTTTGTTGTCGGCCACCCTGAACCTCTCCTCTTCCTCTTCTTCTACTTCTACTGTACGTCAGACGGCTGGTGACCGTCGCTCTGATATTCACGGTAGAAAAGATATGAAACTCGACTGTTTCCTCAGAGAGATTTATAGTGTTTTAAAGAGGCAGCGCATCACTCAGGCATCTGGTGCGTGTTCACATCCCTGAGATCGTCTTCTAAAGGGTTTAAAGTTCATTAAGAGGTCAAAAACAGATTTTTTTGTTGTTTTATCTGCTTGAATTTGGATTAAATTCCATGCACACGCCTTGTTTTTGGGGGGGCGGCAGGAATTTTTTAAACTGGACAAATAAAACCAAGCGGCGTCGCTGCGTGGCGTGTTCTTCCCCTGAAGCCCCAGAAGCCTGAGTGATGACGATGCATGTTCTAAGAAAAGGAGAGGAAGTGTTCTCAGGGTGGTGGAACATAAGTGATTTCATTCGGCTTTAGAGCCTCAAAGAGTCACATCTGAATTGTAAAATGATTCAAACAACACATAAAAGGCTTCGGAGCTGACGTTACCCGCATGATACGATCTGCCGTAAAATACAGAGGACACGGGAATGAGTCAAGAATTCATTCAAAGCTGAGATAGATGATCGCCTCCCCACTCCCAAAAAATAAAAACAATGGATTCGTGAAAACAAAAAAATACATTCACATCATAACTACAAAGAAAGGTACATGAGAAAATGTATAAAAAACAAAAGAGGAAGTGAAACGCGTCAAAGAAGAACACTGAGGTTCTGAAGCTCCGCCTCCAAAAGCCAAGAGAGAAATCTCCAAACTGCGTTTCACTGAATGAAAGGGGGCGGGGCTTAAGGACAGAAATAAAGTCGAAAAAGGGGGAAAACACTTCTACGGAGGACCTACGATGTCCCGCACCTACGTCTACTAATACTACGTCAGCATGGCCACTGAGGAACACTCAACTTTACCCTGTTTAGATTCAGGCCGGCAGGGACCTGAGAGAGGAACACACTGGGCGGGCAGTGGCCGAGGTCAAAGGTCAAGGTCTCCGAGCCTCCCCGTCGTGTGCAAAAAAAGAGTCGTTGCGAGGACCGCATGCCGTCTGCACTTCAAAACCATTTCATACATCTTGAAATGGCAAAAATATAAACCTGGAGGAGCCCACGAGAAGAAGACCACTTCAAGGGCTTTGAAGTGGTCTTCTCGTAGTCCACGATGAAGACCACCTTCGGGGGCTTCTCCTAAACTATGTGCATATCGGTCACAGAGGGGACTCAAACCTGGATTCACTGAGACCTGAATCCATCCCTGAAACCTTTTATGAGCCGGTTCAGTCGAGGACCAGAACCTGAACCAGAGTCCTTTTGGATCTGGTCCCACTCAAACTGCTCCCGGTCTCGGGTCTGTGCAAAGTTTTGATTGGACCTGACGAGACCGGAGAACAGCGCGAGTCCCTCTGAACTGGCCAATGAAACGCTTGACAGGTCCCATTTGGTTTGAGGCTACGCTAACGGAAGCTAGCGCTAGCTAGAGCTGAGCCCCGTGGGGGGGGGGGGGGCCTCCGGGTCAGACTTGAACCCGGTTCCGTCGGTTCCACTTTGGTTCTAGTTAGGCCAGGTGCACATACTTGATGACCCGTTAAAACACCAGACATGTCGTTCTGGTTTGTTCTGAATAAGTTGGGGGAAAACGCTAGACGTCACGCATCTTAAATTAAACGTGGACCGGAACTTTGAGCAGAACCGGTCGGCGTCGAGGTTCTGGCACCGAGCGGTCCGACGTCGCCACGCCTACCGGGAGCACCGGACTGTGTGTGTGCGCGCGGTTAGCAACATTTACAATGAAGTCCAGCAGGGGGCGCCCCCCCTCGGACACACCGCGATTCATCTCTTATCCTTCATTGATAAGAAACCTTCTCTGTGGGGGGGGGCGGGGCGGGGGCTCTCGGCCCCTCCCCTTACCCATCCATGGGCGTCTGAATAAAGCATTGCATAACACTTTGGTCAAAAAGAGAAAAACAATCAAACTAAAAACACCAAACCTATCCTCCCGTTCCCCGGCTTCAACGCCTTTACATCCCCAGTCTGATTGTAAAAAATACCCGTAAGATCCTTTTCTTTCTCTTCTTCAATGAAGTTCCCATAAATCCATCATCCGGCACCTTGACCCCTGGAATGTGAGACGGGCCGGCCCACCTCCCGTTGGCAGGAGGGGGGTCCGGGGCCACGTCGGTGAAGTAGCTGAATTTTGCATCTTCAGTGCAATAAAACACCGATTTATAATATTTGATTCCCGCAGCTCCTTTGAACATTCAGCCTGTGATTGAGGGTCAAGGCGTCCGCCGGGATCCGGTTGCGTACTTCATTTAACAGAAACAAAAAACAAACAAAAAGGTACCTGAACATAGCAACAACATTTTCCTGAGGTAGTGTCGATCCGCCCCGTCTGAATAAAATAAACTCTTTTAAAGTCTAGCTCTAACAATAGCAACACGGACACATTGAGCAAACTGGATACACACTTGTAAACTCCAAAGACCAACGCATCTACGAGCATTTGTTCAGTACAGAAGCATGTGCACAGTGTAATCAGCATACATTCAGCTCGGTCCTGGAATAAATAGATAAGGAAACAAGTTACAAAAAACAAACTAGCTGCTTGTCACATTCACGAGAGGGGAGACCGGTCCCTCGGCTCGGGGTCGGGGGTCAGGGGGGGGTCTAGTTCCCGGAGGCGGCGGTCACGCAGGGCGACGGGCCGGGGGTCCGGTAGCTGGTCAGGCTGGATTTACAGGAGTGCAACACTGCTTTGAACAGGAGGGGGAGCTGCTCCAGGGGCACGTTCACCAGCTTCCCTGGAAACAGGTTAGGGTTAGCTTGACTTGGACTCGGGTTAGCCTCTCTAAAGGCCTAGCCTAGCCTCTCTAAAGACCTAGCCTAGCCTCTCTAAAGGCCTAGCATAGCCTCTAAAGGCCTAGCCTAGCCTCGCCTCTAAAGGCCTAGCCTAGCCTCTAAAGGCCTAGCATAGCCTCTCTAAAGGCCTAGCCTAGCCTCTCTAAAGGCCTAGCCTCTAAAGGCCTAGCATAGCCTCTCCAAAGGCCTAGCCTCTAAAGGCCTAGCCTCTCTAAAGACCTAGCCTAGCCTCTCTAAAGGACTAGCATAGCCTCTCTAAAGGCCTAGCATAGCCTCTAAAGGCCTAGCCTCTAAAGGCCTAGCATAGCCTCTCTAAAGGCCGAGCCTCTCTAAAGACCTAGCCTAGCCTCTAAAGGCCTAGCCTCTAAAGGCCTAGCATAGCCTCTCTAAAGGCCGAGCCTAGCCTCTAAAGGCCTAGCATAGCCTCTCTAAAGGCCTAGCCTCTCTAAAGACCTAGCCTAGCCTCTCTAAAGGCCTAGCATAGCCTCTAAAGGCCTAGCATATCCTCTCTAAAGACCTAGCCTAGCCTCTAAAGGCCTAGCATATCCTCTCTAAAGGCCTAGCCTCTAAAGGCCTAGTATAGCCTCTCTAAAGGCCTAGCATATCCTCTCTAAAGGCCTAGCCTCTAAAGGCCTAGCATAGCCTCTCTAAAGGCCTAGCATATCCTCTCTAAAGGCCGAGCCTCTCTAAAGACCTAGCATAGCCTCTCTAAAGGCCGAGCATAGCCTCTCTAAAGGCTGAGCCTCTCTAAAGACCTAGCCTAGCCTCTAAAGGCCTAGCCTCTCTAAAGGCCTAGCCTCTCTAAAGGCCTAGCCTCTAAAGGCCTAGCATAGCCTCTCTAAAGGCCGAGCCTCTCTAAAGACCTAGCCTAGCCTCTAAAGGCCTAGCATAGCCTCTCTAAAGGCCTAGCATAGCCTCTAAAGGCCTAGCATATCCTCTCTAAAGACCTAGCCTAGCCTCTAAAGGCCTAGCATATCCTCTCTAAAGGCCTAGCCTCTAAAGGCCTAGCATAGCCTCTCTAAAGGCCTAGCATATCCTCTCTAAAGGCCGAGCCTCTCTAAAGACCTAGCATAGCCTCTCTAAAGGCCGCGCCTCTCTAAAGACCTAGCATAGCCTCTCTAAAGGCTGAGCCTCTCTAAAGACCTAGCCTAGCCTCTAAAGGCCTAGCATAGCCTCTCTAAAGGCCTAGCCTCTCTAAAGACCTAGCCTAGCCTCTCTAAAGGCCTAGCATAGCCTCTCTAAAGACCTAGCCTAGCCTCTCTAAAGGCCTAGCATAGCCTCTAAAGGCCTAGCCTCTCTAAAGGCCTAGCATAGCCTCTCTAAAGGCCGAGCCTCTCTAAAGACCTAGCCTAGCCTCTAAAGGCCTAGCCTCTAAAGGCCTAGCATAGCCTCTCTAAAGGCCGAGCCTCTCTAAAGACCTAGCCTAGCCTCTAAAGGCCTAGCATAGCCTCTCTAAAGGCCGAGCCTCTCTAAAGACCTAGCATAGCCTCTCTAAAGGCCTAGCCTCTAAAGGCCTAGCATAGCCTCTCTAAAGGCCTAGGCTGTGTCTACTACCGGACACTTGAGCCCTTGGATGTCTTTCAGGCTTAGTGCTCCACGCTGACACGACTCGCCCTCAACGGCCGCCATCTTGGCTACGCAGCGGAAGAGGAGGAGCCCTTTCGCCAGCTTTTCATTTTATTTCTAAAACAATGGCGGACGAGATGCTCCGGTAGCACAAGCGGTCGACCACGGAGGCTCCTGCCGCGATGGTGGAGGTATCTCAGTTTCCCCATGGGGTGGAGAAAGGTAAACAAGGGACAACAAGAGACAACAAGAGACAACAAGAGGGCAAGAAGTGCTTCATTTGGTCACTTTAAGTTTCGCGGGTATCGCAAGCAGATTTGCGTACATCACTCCCGGCTTAATTTCGCGGGTGCCGTGAACAGATTTGCGTCCGTCACTTCCGCCAAGTGGTTAACGTAAGTGTTCCATTTGAGACAGACTCATCAGCCACGCAGTACACTGCAGATGTCAGGGCTCTGTAGCATTGCAGTGTCCTTCGTAAAGTGTCCGGTAGTAGACACAGCCCTAGCCCCTCTAAAGGCCTAGCCTCTCTAAAGGCCTAGCCTCTAAAGGCCTAGCCTCTCTAAAGGCCTAGCCTCTCTAAAGGCCTAGCCTCTCTAGAAGCCATTTACACATAACTCTTAACCTTAATGCAACGATTCATATCATAATCTCTTTAACAGAAACACAGAGTCATTCACTAAAGTTCGTGTTAGCTTGACTTGGACTCGGGGGCTAGCCTAGCCTCTCTGATTATATTTTCGGTAAGCGAGAATCTCCATTTCATTTTGGTTTGAACTCAGATGTAAAGGAGTTTGTCGTCGTGGACCAGAGCTCTGCTTGACGTTGAATCGGGAGGTTTTCATGACACTTTGATGAGTTGAGAACCGTTCTGATCTTCTTACCCGCGATGCAGCGGATCTCCGGCAGACACATCATGATCTCGGGGAAGCGCTTGGGCTGGTGCGGGTACTTGTACTCGGCGTAGTCCTGGCACACGTACCAGTAGCGCTTGTTGAGCTGCTCCAGCTGGGACACGTTGGACAGCCCTCTGATGTCTGAGGGAACAACCGGCGGAGCGGTGAGGGGACGCCAGGCCGAGGAGGCCTCGGGCCCCCAGGGCTCTGCACACGGTACCTTGGTTGAGGAAGTTGATGGCCTTCATGCAGGCGTACTCCTCGTTGCTGATCTTCAGCTGGTGGAACTTACGAAACAGATAAATCAGCCTCTCCATCACCTCCATGCCGTCTTCACTGAAGCTGAGGAGTCAGAGCGAGAGTCAAGAACCCTGGAGAGATGGAGCGGTTCATCCACACGACCAACGAACAGGTTCATCCTCATGACCAATGAACAGGGTCCATCACATGGTGACCAATGAACAGGTTCATCCACACGACCAATGAACAGGGTTCATCACATGGTGACCAATGAACAGGTTCATCCACACGACCAATGAACAGGGTTCATCACATGGTGACCAATGAACAGGTTCATCCTCATGACCAATGAACAGGTTCATCCACATGACCAATGAACAGGTTCATCCACACGACCAATGAACAGGTTCATCCTCATGACCAGTGAACAGGTTCATCCACATGACCAATGAACAGGTTCATCCACACGACCAATGAACAGGTTCATCCACATGGCCAATGACCAGGTTCATCCTCATGACCAATGAACAGGTTCATCCTCATGACCAATGAACAGGGTTCATCCTCATGACCAGTGAACAGGTTCATCCTCATGACCAATGAACAGGTTCATCCTCATGACCAATGAACAGGTTCATCCTCATGACCAATGAACAGGTTCATCCTCATGACCAATGAACAGGGTTCATCCTCATGACCAGTGAACAGGTTCATCCACATGACCAATGAACAGGGTTCATCCACATGACCAATGAACAGGTTCATCCTCATGACCAATGAACAGGTTCATCCACATGACCAATGAACAGGTTCATCCACATGACCAATGAACAGGTTCATCCACATGACCAATGAACAGGGTTCATCCACATGACCAATGAACAGGTTCATCCTCATGACCAATGAACAGGTTCATCCTCATGACCAATGAACAGGTTCATCCACATAGTGACCAATGGATTTCCAGAACTTTAAACCAAATTTCCATGACCACAAATTGTGAAATCTCCGTGTCTACATGAGTAAAAACCTTAGCTGAGAGACGTTAGTTTGATTAAAAGAATAAACATGTATATAGATGTTTATTCCTTTAATCAAACTAATGATCGTATGATGGAACGTGTCCAGGACTTCTCCAGGCGTGACCGGGCGAACCCTGAGGAACATACCAACGTCTTCAGAGGGGGGGGGGGTGTTTCAAGACTTCTAGTTTACGGCCCACATTAAAACACGCTAAGCCTCATTATCTTAAGCTTCTCCGCCTCGGTGAACAAGGCAAACATCGGGGAGGAGGACTTCTCAGAGTCGGGGAGGAGGACTTCTCAGAGTCGGGGAGGAAGACTCCAGGCGTGCAGCTCGTCCCTCGCGGTGCGGAGGTAGAGGTTCACTGGTCTGAGCCGTCACGTAAATCAGATGCTCTCCTCTAAACTACAGGCAGAGTGTCCGTATATTAGGGAATGTGTGTCATGAGGTCAGATAATAGCCTCCTGATTTACACAGGACCCCCCCCCCCCCACACACCCCCGTCTCCACCAGGCCAGACGGTGCTAGCCACAGCTCCGTCCCGAGGAGCCTCCTGTTCACGCACCGCTGGCCTGGACCTCCTCCAACGGCAACATGAGGAGAACCATCAGACAGAGGGGAACCTAAGCCCCGCCCCTCACCCCGTCGTCCGACGGCATCTACGAGCCCTAAGCCCCGCCCCCGCAGCTCGTCGTCTACGAGCCCTAAGCCCCGCCTCTCACCCCTGCAGCTCGTCGTCCGACGGCGTGTACTTGGCGGTGACGTCCGCCAGGTCCCCGAAGATCTGCGCGCTGTAGATGGTGAGGCAGGACAGCAGGATGAGCTCCTGCCAGGTGGAGCTCAGCAGGCAGGTGTAGTCCTCGATGGAGAGCTCGCAGAAGAACGGCAGCTTCTTGATCCAGGAGATCTGGCGGAACAGAAGCTCGTCCGCCAGGCGGCACAGCAGGGCGAAGAGCTCCACCTGCGTCACCTTGTACCTGGGGGCGGAGTCAGTGAGTCAGTGAGGCTGAAGAAGACTCATCTCCACCATGAAGGAAGGTTTCACGAACTGAGACGACAGCTGCTGCAGAGGGACGTCAGCAGCTTCACCAAAACAGGCTAGCTTGACTGGGACTCGGGTTAGCCTCAATAAAGGCTAGCCTAGCCTCCCTAGAGGCCTAGCCTCTCTAAAGGCCTAGTCTCCCTAAAGGCCTAGCCTCTCTAAAGGCCTAGTCTCTCTATAGGCCTAGTCTCTATAGGCCTAGCCTCTCTATAGGCCTAGCCTCTCTATAGGCCTAGTCTCCCTAAAGGCCTAGTCTCTCTATAGGCCTAGTCTCTCTAAAGGCCTAGTCTCTCTATAGGCCTAGTCTCTCTATAGGTCTAGTCTCTCTAAAGGCCTAGTCTCTCTATAGGCCTAGTCTCTCTATAGGCCTAGTCTCTCTATAGGCCTAGTCTCCCTAAAGGCCTAGTCTCTCTATAGGCCTAGTCTCTCTATAGGCCTAGTCTCTCTATAGGCCTAGTCTCTCTATAGGCCTAGTCTCTCTAAAGGCCTAGTCTCTCTAAAGGCCTAGTCTCTCTATAGGCCTAGTCTCCCTAAAGGCCTAGTCTCTCTATAGGCCTAGTCTCTCTATAGGCCTAGCCTCTCTATAGGCCTAGTCTCTCTATAGGCCTAGTCTCTCTAAAGGCCTAGTCTCTCTATAGGCCTAGTCTCCTAAAGGCCTAGCCTCTATAGGCCTAGCCTCTCTAAAGGCCTAGCCTCCCTAAAGGCCTAGTCTCTCTATAGGCCTAGTCTCTCTATAGGCCTAGTCTCTCTATAGGCCTAGTCTCCCTATAGGCCTAGTCTCCCTAAAGGCCTAGCCTCTCTATAGGCCTAGCCTCTCTATAGGCCTAGTCTCTCTATAGGCCTAGTCTCTCTATAGGCCTAGCCTCTCTATAGGCCTAGCCTCTCTATAGGCCTAGACTCCCTAAAGGCCTAGTCTCTCTATAGGCCTAGTCTCCCTAAAGGCCTAGCCTCTCTATAGGCCTAGTCTCTCTATAGGTCTAGTCTCTCTATAGGCCTAGCCTCTCTAAAGGTCTAGTCTCTCTAAAGGCCTAGTCTCTCTAAAGGCCTAGCCCCTCTATAGGCCTAGTCTCTCTATAGGCCTAGTCTCCCTAAAGGACTAGTCTCTCTATAGGCCTAGTCTCTCTATAGGTCTAGTCTCTCTATAGGCCTAGCCTCTCTATAGGCCTAGCCTCTCTATAGGCCTAGTCTCTCTAAAGGCCTAGCCTCTCTATAGGCCTAGTCTCTCTATAGGCCTAGTCTCTCTATAGGCCTAGCCCCTCTATAGGCCTAGCCTCTCTAAAGGCCTAGTCTCTCTATAGGCCTAGTCTCCCTAAAGGCCTAGTCTCCCTAAAGGCCTAGTCTCTCTATAGGTCTAGTCTCTCTATAGGCCTAGTCTCTCTATAGGCCTAGTCTCTCTATAGGTCTAGTCTCTCTATAGGCCTAGCCTCCCTAAAGGCCTAGTCTCTCTATAGGCCTAGCCTCTCTAAAGGCCTAGCCTCTATATGCCTAGTCTCTCTATAGGCCTAGCCTCTCTATAGGCCTAGCCTCTCTAAAGGCCTAGCCTCTATAGGCCTAGTCTCTCTAAAGGCCTAGCCTCTATATGCCTAGTCTCTCTAAAGGCCTAGTCTCTCTATAGGCATAGCCTCTCGAAGGGCCTAGCCTCTCTAAAGGCCTAGCCTCTATATGCCTAGTCTCTCTATGCCTAGTCTCTCTAAAGGCCTAGTCTCTCTATAGGCCTAGCCTCTCTATAGGCCTAGCCTCTCTATAGGCCTAGTCTCTCTATAGGCCTAGTCTCTCTAAAGGCCTAGCCTCTCTAAAGGCCTAGTCTCTCTATAGGCCTAGTCTCTCTAAAGGCCTAGTCTCTCTAAAGGCCTAGCCTCTCGAAGGGCCTAGCCTCTCGAAGGGCCTAGTCTCTCTAAAGGCCTAGTCTCTCTATAGGCCTAGTCTCTCTAAAGGCCTAGTCTCTCTAAAGGCCTAGCCTCTCTAAAGGCCTAGTCTCTCTATAGGCCTAGTCTCTCTAAAGGCCTAGCCTCTCTAAAGGCCTAGTCTCTCTATAGGCCTAGCCTCTCTAAAGGCCTAGCCTCTCTAAAGGCCTAGCCTCTCTATAGGCCTAGTCTCTCTATAGGCCTAGTCTCTCTATAGGCCTAGTCTCTCTATAGGCCTAGCCTCTCTATAGGCCTAGTCTCTCTAAAGGCCTAGCCTCTCTAAAGGCCTAGTCTCTCTATAGGCCTAGCCTCTCTAAAGGCCTAGCCTCTCTAAAGGCCTAGTCTCTCTATAGGCCTAGCCTAGTCTCTCTAAAGGCCTAGCCTCTCTAAAGGCCTAGCCTCTCTATAGGCCTAGCCTCTCTATAGGCCTAGCCTCTCTATAGGCCTAGCCTCTCTATAGGCCTAGCCTCTCTATAGGCCTAGCCTCTCTATAGGTCTAGCCTCTCTAAAGGCCTAGCCTCTCTAAAGACCTGTGGCACTGTGGTGACCTTTAACCCCAGAGCTTCTCACACACTGTATGCACTGGACTCACCCATCTTCTATGAGCATGGGGGTGGCCAGGGGGGCCAGGTCTTCGGCCGCCACCAGCTGCAGCACCAGTTGGTGGGACTGGGGGTAGAGGCCGCGCGGCTGCGGGGCCAGCAGGCCCGACTGGGCCGCGTAGCTGAACAGGTGAGGCAGCAGCTGGTAGTGGGTGGACATGGAGGTGTTGATGTACTGGTCACGCAGCGCCGCCGTGTAGCCGTTCACCTCCCCGGAGCGGCTGAGGGGAGGAGGGAGACTGGAGTAAACCATGGGACCACACAGGGGTCAGAGCCATGTGACCACACAGGGGTCACAGCCATGTGACCACACAGGGGTCAGAGCCATATGACCACAGGGGTCACAGCCATATGACCACAGGGGTCACAGCCATGTGACCACAGGGGTCACAGCCATGTGACCACAGGGGTCACATTTGTTGACATCTCGGTGTTCACATGAAGTGAGACGATGTGTTATTTGAACTAACAATGAATGTCATTCTACACACAGAGTAACTTAACATATGAAGATAACAACATTTTTATGACTTTTCCAAAAAAAAAATTATGGATTTTATTTTTTTACAGGAATTTTCCAGGCCTGGAAATGAACATGCAAAAAATTCCAGGACTTTTCCAGGTTTTCCATGACCGTACAAATCCTGTAAAGGAGTAATCTCACGTATGTACCCTCCGACCCAGAGTAGGAAGCTGGACCCCCGTATCCGTGTGGCGCCCAACGTTTGTGCTATGCTAAGCTAACCCCACGACCTTTGGGTGGCGCTCTCCACGCGGTTCCTTTCGGACCCGCATGCCAACAGAACCGCGGCGCTCCGGCATCCTGCCGACGCCACGGAGGACGAGCGGCCAGACGACGCTCGTCCTTGACGACGCGCCCGTCGCCATGGCGAGGGCGGCCGACAGCGCGCCGCGCATTCAGGCATTCTTCTGCCCGCGAATACCTGAGCGAGACGTGAGGCCGTCAGGGCCGGCTCATTATCTCCATAACGGGGGGGGGGACTCACTTGGATGACAGCATGGAGGCGGGCGACGGCTGGTTGCCCTCCAAGGCCCCGTTGCTGGGCGAGCTGTGGTCGCTGTCCCCGTTGGGGCCCCAGGTGAGCTCCGGGACTTCGTCCTTGAACTCCTGGCCCGACATGATGCGCTCGATCTCCTCCTCGGTGATCTACACACACACACAGGGGGCTGTGGGTATGTCCTGGAGCAGCAGCTACACACACACACACACAGGGGGATGTGGGTATGTCCTGGAGCAGCAGCTACACACACAGGGGGCTGTGGGTATGTCCTGGAGCAGCAGCTACACACACACACACACACAGGGGGCTGTGGGTATGTCCTGGAGCAGCAGCTACACACACACACACACAGGGGGGTGTGGGTATGTCCTGGAGCAGCAACTACACACACACACACAGGGGGATGTGGGTATGTCCTGGAGCAGCAACTACACACACACACACACACAGGGGGCTGTGGGTATGTCCTGGAGCAGCAGCTACACACACACACACACAGGGGGATGTGGGTATGTCCTGGAGCAGCAGCTACACACACACAGGGGGATGTGGGTATGTCCTGGAGCAGCAGCTACACACACACACACACAGGGGGATGTGGGTATGTCCTGGAGCAGCAGCTACACACACACACACACACAGGGGGATGTGGGTATGTCCTGGAGCAGCAGCTACACACACACACACACACACACAGGGGGATGTGGGTATGTCCTGGAGCAGCAGCTACACACACACACACACAGGGGGATGTGGGTATGTCCTGGAGCAGCAGCTACACACACACACACACACACAGGGGGATGTGGGTATGTCCTGGAGCAGCAACTACACACACACACACACACAGGGGGATGTGGGTATGTCCTGGAGCAGCAGCTACACACACACACAGGGGGATGTGGGTATGTCCTGGAGCAGCAGCTACACACACACAGGGGGATGTGGGTATGTCCTGGAGCAGCAGCTACACACACACAGGGGGGATGTGGGTATGTCCTGGAGCTCCTTATGAGTCTCACTTTAAATGATTAGCTGCTTTTCACTGATATGGAGGAGCAAGGACGCAATCTAGAGGGGAGTAAAGGGAGGAGGCGTGTGCATATCACACACACACGCCTAAAATAATAGAAAACTTATATAAAGTCCTGTTGAAAGACCTCCTCCTCCTCCTCCTCCTCCTCCTCCTCCTCCTCCTCCTCCTCCTCCTCCTCCTCCTCCTCCTCCTCCTCCTCCTCCTCCTCCTCCTCCTCCTCCTCCTCCTCCTCCTCCTCCTCCTCCTCCTCCTCCTCCTCCTCCTCCTCCTCCTCCTCCTCCTCCTCCAGTGGTTTACCTGCACGGGCCCGATGCTTTTGTTCCGCCCCCCCGGCATGCCGTCCTCCCTGATCGCTGCACAGAGAAAGAGAGAGAAAGAGAGAATCTCAATATGGCGTGCGGTTCAGAGTCGGCACCAGAGCGCCACCTAGTGGCGGAAATGAGCCGGGCGGTACCGTTGCTGTTGGCAGGCAGATGTCATTGGAGAACAGCTCCGAGTGGATGACACATCCGGTCGCCATGGTGAGGGCAGTGACATGCATCCTCCACTGGGGGGCAGCACTGCACCGCACCAAGCCAGAGCCCTCACCATGACGTCGGTTTGATGACACGTCATACAGGTATGTTCAGTTTAGGCTTAATTTATATATTTAATTATGTATAGTAGTAAATGATAGGTAGGGTTACCTTTATTAATATTATTATTATTTGCTTTTCAGGGTGTTCTTGCTATATTTTATAGTGTGACGTCATCTCTCGAGTCTATTGTTTGTTTGTTTCTATTGTTTGTTTTTACCATGTAAAGTAAAACATAAAATTACACACTTAATGTGAATAAATATATATTATACTGACCAAGATGTTCAATACTCAGAGCTCTGAACACTGGACTGAAGATGAAAATGACTCATTTACATATTTAAAGATACAAAATGACACGCTCTGCAGGAAATTTACTAATTTACATATTTAAAGATTTTAAAAAATGAGAGGATGATGGTCTTGATATGAGCGGCTAACTGGAGAAGCGCCTCGGAGACGACTACGAGCTCCCCTTAATGTCCCGTCTGCGGCAGCCAATGAGGCGCCAGCTCACAGTGACCATAAACTCTGTGTTATTATATTCCATGACTTAGCCCCGCCCACCTTTGCGGTTCATGCCCATCTGCAGACACTTGAGCAGCCGGCAGTACTGGCAGCGGTTGCGCTGCTTGCGCGACATCTCGCAGTTCTTGTCGCGGCTGCAGCGGTAGACGCGCTTGTTGCAGATGCTGCGCTTGAAGAAGCCTTTGCAGCCCTCGCAGGAGATGATGCCATAGTGGAGGCCGGTGGCGCGGTCGCCACAGATGAGGCACGTACGCTGGTCAGCCGGATCATCTGGGGGGGAGGACCAACGAGAAGACAGTTAGACCAATGAGAAGACAGTTAGACCAACGAGAAGACAGTTAGACCAATAAGAAGACAGTTAGACCAACGAGAAGACAGTTAGACCTACGAGAAGACAGTTAGACCAACGAGAAGACAGTTAGACCAATAAGAAGACAGTTAGACCAATGAGAAGACAGTTAGACCAATGAGAAGACAGGGTCTTCGGTGCGCGCGCCAACATCGAAGCTCTGCCGTGATGCGCGCACATATCCGCGCACACGGGTGAGCACACTCACTAGCGCCAGAGCTCCGATGCCGGCGCGCGCCTCGCTCAGCGGTGATGCGCGCACACAGGTGAGCACACCTCAGTGTTAAATTAAGCTTAGGGCACCAACATGGCGAGCGGCACTAGTCCCGCCCCCTGAAGCTGTAAACCTAGGGGAAACACTGAACTCGATTACTATTGATCAAAACAGAACGAGGGTTCGGCTGTAGCCGACTTGAAACATACTATTGAGAACATATTCGCTGACATGCAAGTTTTTTTAGGCGTTCGGGAAAATGGCTTAGGCGCGCGCCCAAATTTTCTCTATGCAGGAAAAATCCTGGAAGACAGTTAGACCAACGAGAAGACAGTTAGACCAACGAGAAGACAGTTAGACCAACGAGAAGACAGTTAGACCAACGAGAAGACAGTTAGACCAACGAGAAGACAGTTAGACCAATGAGAAGACAGTTAGACCAACGAGAAGACAGTTAGACCAACGAGTCGTCTGCGCAGTCAGAGGTACAGGGGTCACACGCATGGTGACCAATGGGTTTAAAGGACTTCAAACCACATCTATAGGACTTTTCCAGGACTTTAAATCAAATTTCCATGACCAAACATTTTGTGAAATCTCGGTGTAACCATGAAGTGAGAACATTTCGTATACAACCGAACAATGAGAATTCCAAAGCCTACAGTCTATTCAGTGTGAATTATAATATCAATATAACACTTTTCCAGGCCTGGAATCAACGATTTTTTTTTTAATTCTTCTCCAGAAAAGACTTTTCCAGGTTTTCCATGACCGTACTTCAGTGGGAGCAAACAGCTGGAGGTGACATGTTCATTGAGATCACGGGGCGGTGGGGGGGAGGGGCTTAAGCCCGAGGCGGCGCCGGCTAATCCAAAAGGTTCTTAAGCCCCAAACTCATCTGGTGAAAGTGGAGACGTCTTGTTTTATTCAGCAGCTCAAAGCATCTCCTCTCTCCTCAGACCTCCTCCTCAAAGCATCTCCTCTCTCCTCAAAGCGTCTCATCTCTCCTCAGACCTCCTCCTCAAAGCGTCTCCTCTCTCCTCAGACCTCCTCAAAGTGTCTCCTCTCTCCTCTCTGCTCTCTCCTCAGACCTTCTACCAGAGCCACAGTTACAACTTCAACGAGTGGCCTAGACCACCCAAATATATACACCATCCATATATATATATACACCACCATTCAAAGTTCGTCACGTAGAAATTTCCTTATTTTTCAAAGCACTGTTTTTATCAATGAAGATAACATGAAATAAATCATAAACTCTCTACATAGTTAATGTGTACATGACTATTCTCTGGTGTTTAGTGAAGTTTCTACATAGGTGTATAGAGGGTTAAAGTTAGGGTTAATCCTAACGCTCTACATAGGTGTGTAGAGGGTTAAAGTTAGGGTTAACCCTAACACTCTACATAGTGTATAGAGGGTTAAAGTTAGGGTTAACCCTAACGCTCTACATAGGTGTATAGAGGGTTAAAGTTAGGGTTAACCCTAACGCTCTACATAGTGTATAGAGGGTTAAAGTTAGGGTTAACCCTAACGCTCTACAGAGGTGTATAGAGGGTTAAAGTTAGGGTTAACCCTAACGCTCTACATAGTGTATAGAGAGTTAAAGTTAGGGTTAACCCTAACGCTCTACATAGTGTATAGAGAGTTAAAGTTAGGGTTAACCCTAACACTCTACATAGGAGTATAGAGGGTTAAAGTTAGGGTTAACCCTAACGCTCTACATAGGTGTATAGAGAGTTAAAGTTAGGGTTAACCCTAACGCTCTACAGAGGTGTATAGAGGGTTAAAGTTAGGGTTAACCCTAATGCTCAACAGAGGTGTATAGAGGGTTAAAGTTAGGGTTAACCCTAACGCTCTACAGAGGTGTAAAGTTAGGGTTAACCCCAACACTCTACAGAGGTGTACAGAGGGTTAAAGTTAGGGTTAACCCTAACGCTCTACATAGTGTATAGAGGGTTAAAGTTAGGGTTAACCCTAATGCTCTACAGAGGTGTATAGAGGCCCATCTCCAGTGTTCTGATGGTACATTGTGTTATCGCCTTAGAAGACTAGCGGAGGGGTAGAAAACCCTTTAAACCCTTTTTATGTGAGCGCAGCTGAAAACAGTTATGCTGCTAAAAGAAACTATGAAACTGGCCTTCCTTTGAGCCACAAGAAGATCTACATTAATATGTAATATATAAATCATTATTCATAACCTCGTCAAGGTCTTGATTAGATTTTATATTCATTCAAGTGAAGAGTTTTCATGGAAAACACCAAATTGTCTGGGTGACTCCAAACTTTAACGGTAGTCTAAGATTCAGGCAGCAGCTGGAGGTAAACCAGCTTCCTTAAAGAGACACACACACAATATCTGTTGGTCAATGAAAAGCTGCTTCTGGCTGTGTGTGTGTGTGTGTGTGTGTGTGTGTGTGTGTGTGTGTGTGTGTGTGTGTGTGTGTGTGTGTTGAAGCTACTAATCAATACAACAATGAGATGGTTATAATACAGATTCCTGCACATCTTGATGCTTCTGGCATTTCACACCCAGCTGTCAGTAGTCAGGTGCATTGTGGGTAATATCGTAGCCATGTAGATGTAAACAGAAGAGATGAGAGATTTAGTTCTGATGCATCGGCTTTGATATCATTTCCAAGGAGACCAGCTGATTTTTGACAACAGGCCAAAGTTACATCATGTTCAATATGCAAATGAGCATGATCGACCAATCATGATCACATGACCACAGACAGCTGATTGGTTCAGTAGCTCCGTCAGAGCGTTTAGTTCATGGACGAATCAACACGAATATAAAAACTATTTCAACAAGACCACCGGCCTGCTTTCAAAATAAAAGACTCTCCACATAAAACTTCATTCCACAATGAGGATCCAGTGTGGACTGAATATTCTCCAGTCCATACAAACAATAAAAACACATCAGCATCACGGCCGCCCTCTTAAAGGGCCGGCGTAACTGAAACACTGTAAAAACTACTCAAATAAACAATAATCAAATGCAAAGAATGTTCTTAAACAATATGTTTGAGTGTAGAAATATTGTAAATAAGAACATTTCTCCAATATAACATAACTCCATTTAATTTGAGACCTTCAAACTAAAAGCTCAGGGCATTTTTCCTGAATTCCTTGCAGATGGAATGTCTTTAAAGCCACGGTGGTTTACGATATACATCTATATACCCGTCTTCATGCCCAGGAGTCATCAGAGACACCTCCATGCAGACAATGAGACCCCCCCCCTGACCGCGGTACTGTAAGAGGGGCACGAGGTCACGACGAGGACCCCGGGGTCATAAAACACCCGGGACATCAAATGAAATGACAGGCACCTCCTCAGCCGGCCATCTGCCAGCAGAGCACCGACCCGGCCCATGGGCAACGCGTGACTTCCTTCACGGTGGAACACAATGGCTGTGAAGCCGGCAGCTTTCAGCCTGATTTGACGAATCTGTCACCAGGTCTTTCAAGTGCATGGCCGCCGCCATATAACACGGGCCGGCTCACACCTCCACACACTTGATCTCAGGTCCTCACGCGCTGTGACTCCGCCCCCTCCTGCCGGGAGGCGACTATTAAATATTCATGACATTCAGCTGAAGGATTCCTGTGGTCACAGCAGCGCGAGGCCGACGTCCTCCGGTCCTTATGGATCCCAACATCAACAGACTCGATATGGAAATGTCAATACAAGGTTGTTCAACACACGAGTAAATATGATGTTTGTTAACTGGACAAAAGGATAAAAAGACGTATTTCTATTGTAGGAGTCAAATTATGGAACAACGTTAAAATGGATGCAAGAATGGTTTAACTCACATACATATATATATACACATGTATATATGTGTATATATATATATCAGAAAATGTATATAAAATAAAGAAAATATATATAAATATTATTTTGTATTTTATTTATTATTTTTAATCGAATATATATATATATATAAGAAAATGTATATAAAATAAATAAATAAATATTTTAAATATATATATATATACACACATATATTATTTTTAATTTTCTTTATTATTCTTTAGAAAAATAAAGAAAACAAAAAATACATATTATTTTTTATTTTCTTTATTATTTTAATATAATTAATAATTTCATTTAACAATTTAGGATAGGAATATATAAGCAATTGTTGCTTCTACCTTTACGTTTCAGTCTGTTTTGTATATTATATAGAATAATATGGTATTATATTGCAATGATTGAATAAAATAAACAACAACAACAACCAGACTGAAGTCAGAGCGACGTGACCACGGAGAAGATCAGGAGAATAAAGCATGAGATAGAAATAATATTTAAGGGACATTTCAAGAACTCTGAGGGGCCAAAACGAGACGCACATGAGGTCAGAGGTCAGCTGAGAGGACCAGGACCCCTCTACTGGGAGACGGAGGTCCAGTTCACTACTTGGACCGGAGGTCCCGCCTGGCCCTGGAGGGGCTGAGTGATGACATCATCATCATGATGACATCATCAGGTCAGCACAAGCACCGCGTTACACACTGGGCCGATGAATAGAAGCTAATGGAGGGTGAGGTGCATTATGGGAAACTGGGATGTTCTGTTGCAATCTTTAAAAAGAGTCTGACAACACATACACACACACACACACACAGAAAGACAAACACACACACACACACACACACAGAAAGACAAACACACACACACACACACACACACACAGAAAGACAAACACACACACACACACACACACACACACACACACACACACACACACACACACACACACACACACACACAGTGAGATATGCATTACTTGTCATGAGGGGATTGATCCAGGTCCAGGTCCTGACCCCCCCCCCCCCCCCATAGAGGCCTTTGATTGGCTGCCCAGGCCTTCCATCACAATCAGGCCAGCTGAGACAGGAGAGGGGGAGGGGGGGGGGGGGCTGCTGTACTTTTCCGCTCCTCCCCGCCTCCCCCTCCTCTATCTAACTTATCTCTCCCACCTGGGGGAGGCCCCCCCCCTCCGGGTATGGCCGGTATGCCGCTCACAAAGAGCCTCCAGCTCAGTGTGATGCTAATCTGCAGCGCGGCGGCCATGGAGGTGCAGAGCGGCTCCTCCCCACACAATGGAGGCCGGGGGCCGGGGGCCGCGGCATTAGCATCCAGTCCGGCCACAGCATGCTAATGGGGTGCTAATGCTAGCCGCCACTGTCTCCAGCGTTTGCATCTGAAGAGATGGACCTGTTTGAGAGCGGGGGGGATGACGCTCCTCCTGGAGGGGCGGAGCTTAGAGAACCACCAGACTGCCGGAGGAGGAGTTTATCCACTGGTGACTCCGCTGTCCTCCAGTGAGTCACCACGGCGTGTTGGGAGCTTCCAGAGAAAATCACCCAGAAACACAAAGATGTCAGCAGGAAAGCAAACGCCTGGAGACGGAATCATTGATTCAGCCAACATGGCGACCAGCGGGTCACAGCTCCGGGTCCAGAGACCGCCGCGTCTCCACGAGGATGAACCCGACATACTTCAATTCAAAGCATAAACATGGATATAAATGTCTATTATTTGTAATCAAACTGTAAATCAATGTATGAATATAACTATTTCACCACTTTTCCAAAACTTTTGCGATTACATTTTTTGATGGTTTTTTCGAGGCCTGGAAACAACCAGGACCGTTCCAGGTTTTCCAGAACCAGTTATTGACCGTAAAGTTTCTTTGTTTAACATTTAGTGTCATAAACAGTTTCCTCCTCTCAGCTGCTGATCATCACATCTCAAAGGGACCTTTAAGAGAAGCTGTTATTATATTTAGATGTATGCTAGTGAAGCCTGGGACCTGGAGAACCCAGCCGGGTCAGAACCATGAGGTGGTTTACAGCCGGCTTTGTGATACAGTCGTATAAAGTGCTGTGAATGAATGCAGAGCCCCCCCCCCCCACACACACACCCCGTCAGGGGGGGTCGGGGGTCTTCACAGACCAGCAGGCTGAACTCCCACGGCGGCCATTTAAAAACACAGAGCAGAACCAGGAGCCAAGAACCGGTTCTCCATGGAAATAACTCCAACAGCACAGAGACACACACTTACCACAGTGTGTGTGTGTGTTGGGGGAGGGGGAGGGCCAACACACCCTTCAAAAAGACAAAGATGTGCAGCATGATGGGCTCCTGTGTGTGTGTGTGTGTGTGTGTGTGTCGTCTATTTATAGGCCACGTTAGTCACAGGAGGCTGACCTCCCCCACTGGAGCTATTGATCCTCACACAGCTTCTGCACACACACACACACACACACATTCTATCTCCTCTCTGTATTCACACACCTTCACAAGACGACTACATTAAGCGCTGCCTCCTCCTCCTCCTGGAGGAGGTGGAGGAAGAGGAGGAGGCCGTGAGGAATGTGCCTCCTCCTCCAGCTGGAGCTCAACATGGCTGCTGGGGGATTACCCCGGGGGAGGGGACCCTTACAGTAGCACGGCCCTCCTCCTCCTCCTCTTCCACACACACACACACATCCCCCGCTTTAAACTCAGAGCGCTGATCATGTGCTGAAGAAGGAATAAACTGTCAAATAAATAACAACAAAGCGAGGCGGCGTGGGGTAAAGGACCCGGGAGACCGGAGGCAATGAAAAGGACCACCGGGGGGGGGGGGGGGGGTACACACTGGAAGGTTACTCCATCATACCACTTCATATTAATAATTATAATAAGAACTGACCTTTAAACAGCAGAATGAAGCAACTGATCATCACACACACACTAAACATGAAGGTATATGTGGGCTCATCAACACATATGAGGCGTAGTGCACACACACACACACACACACACACACACACACACACACACACACACACACACACACACACACACACACACACACACACACACACACACACACACACACACACACACACACACACACACACACACACACACACACACCCCCCTTGAAGGCTCATTATCCGGTCTGAGAATCATTGACGGAGCGCACACAACACAGAGATCACAACAACAACAACCACCACACTGCAGAACTGGGTCGAGACAGAAACACATCCTCCATGTAGTCAAGAGACGAAGAGCATTCCAGCCTCCTCTTCCTCACCTTCCCATGTGTCCATCGCATGCTGCTCCCAGTCCTCTGGACCCCATTCAACCCCTCAGTCCTGCCTCTCTCTCTCTCGCCCTGCAGCACCTCTTCCCTCGACCGCCCGTCCCTCTCTGACCGCAGCCGGAGTCCAGCGACGCCACTGGTCACTTTACTGCCCCGGGTCACATGACCACGGAGAGTTCAAGCCCCCGGGGTCACGGCTCTCCTCGAGGGCCAATGGGCAGCCAGCAGGGTTATCTGAGAGGAACCAATAGGCCACTCTTCTTCTTTACAACAATACCAGTCCTCACACAAATTACCCCCCCCCCACCGGCCAAAGTGCACGACCAAACATAAACACAGGTTTCAAGCTGACCAAAGACACACACACACACATTAGCACACTTAGTGCCGCCCCGCTGCAGGTTCACATCCAGCCAATGGGAGGAGACCAGGAAGAGCCTCGCTGCAGCCACAGCTGATGCCAGTACTGAGACCGGTGACCCCCACCCGGTGCTCTCGGGTCAAGACCACTAGAACCAGAGGGGGTATAAACAACGTTGTGCCAGTTAAGTCATTTTGGGATTTGTATTTTTTTTGCAGCATCGCCGGTTCGATTCCGGCTTGAAGGTCATTAACCCCCCCCCCCCCCCCCATCCTCTCGTTTTAGGTCCATTTCCCTGTTATCAATAATTCATTAAAGTCTTAAAAAGTCTCATAAATAATGTAAAGAGACAAGCGTCAGAATGAGAACACATCATCCATGAGAATAAAACATAAAGATGCATCGAGTGACTCCTCGTCTTCATCAACATGGAGACAAACTCATCAAATAGAAGAACAGGAGAAACAATCGAGTCCCAAAGACTGAGGACTGAAGCTCAAGAGAGGAAACAGACAGCCAGACCACTGGGGGTCAACAGAAACACCCAAACGCAACGCCGACACGCACAAGGCTCGAGAACCGTTCTCCAGTAGAACACACAAGGCTCTAGAACCCTTCTCCAGTAGAACACACACAAGGCTCTAGAACCCTTCTCCAGTAGAACACACAAGGCTCTAGAACCCTTCTCCAGTAGAACACACAAGGCTCTACAACCCTTCTCCAGTAGAACACACACAAGGCTCTAGAACCCTTCTCCAGTAGAACACACAAGGTTCTAGAACCCTTCTCCAGTAGAACACACAAGGTTCTAGAACCCTTCTCCAGTAGAACACACACAAGGCTCTAGAACCGTTCTCCAGTAGAACACACAAGGCTCGAGAACCGTTCTCCAGTAGAACACACAAGGTTCTAGAACCCTTCTCCAGTATAACACACACAAGGCTCTAGAACCCTTCTCCAGTAGAACACACACAAGGCTCTAGAACCCTTCTCCAGTAGAACACACACAAGGCTCTAGAACCCTTCTCCAGTAGAACACACAAGGCTCTAGAACCCTTCTCCAGTAGAACACAGACAAGGCTCTAGAACCCTTCTCCAGTAGAACACACACAAGGCTCTAGAACCCTTCTCCAGTAGAACACACACAAGGCTCTAGAACCCTTCTCCAGTATAACACACACAAGGCTCTAGAACCATTCTCCAGTAGAACACACACAAGGCTCTAGAACCCTTCTCCAGTAGAACACACACAAGGCTCTAGAACCCTTCTCCAGTAGAACACACAAGGCTCTAGAACCGTTCTCCAGTAGAACACACACAAGGCTCTAGAACCCTTCTCCAGTAGAACACACATACAAGGCTCTAGAACCGTTCTCCAGTAGAACACACAAGGCTCTAGAACCCTTCTCCAGTAGAACACACACAAGGCTCTAGAACCCTTCTCCAGTAGAACACACACAAGGCTCTAGAACCCTTCTCCAGTAGAACACACACACAAGGCTCTAGAACCGTTCTCCAGTAGAACACACACAAGGCTCTAGAACCCTTCTCCAGAACACACACAAGGCTCTAGAACCCTTCTCCAGTAGAACACACACAAGGTTCTACAACCCTTCTCCAGTAGAACACACAAGGCTCTAGAACCCTTCTCCAGAACACACACAAGGCTCTAGAACCCTTCTCCAGTAGAACACACACAAGGCTCTAGAACCCTTCTCCAGTAGAACACACACAAGGCTCTAGAACCCTTCTCCAGTAGAACACACACAAGGCTCTAAAACCCTTCTCCAGTAGAACACACAAGGCTCTACAACCCTTCTCCAGTAGAACACACAAGGCTCTAGAACCCTTCTCCAGTAGAACACACACAAGGCTCTAGAACCCTTCTCCAGTAGAACACACACAAGGCTCTAGAACCCTTCTCCAGTAGAACACACAAGGCTTTAGAACCGTTCTCCAGTGTTCTCCTGGCACCGTTGACCCGAATGGCCTCCAGGTTGAGATCCACCTGGTTGGGCCCACATGGTCTGAGGAGAGGGTCTTACCGTCCAGGGGGTTCTCTTCCTTCATGCTGTCCGGTGGCCGTGGTCAGGGGGCCATCGTGAGAACCCTGGACTCTCCTGCGTGGACCCGGCAGCCCGATCTAGACCCGATCCTCTCGCTGCGGTGGCCTGGCCGGTCTCCCCAGCCCACCCTCCCCAGGGCTCCACCCTGCTAACACCACTTGTTCCCCTCCCCGGTGGAGACCCCACCCCCCATGAGAATGCTAATGAGCCGGCAGCATTAAGGAGCTTTTCACATTCAAACGCCAGCCGGGGAGAGAAGAGGAGCTCAGAGAGGAGCTGCCACACCAGGTAGAAATATGAGAACACGTGGAACCTGTTGGTTCCCCCCCTCCGTCTCCTTGGTTACTTTACACTAATACCAGAAGAGTGTACTACCATATGTCAGTGTCAGCGGAGGGCTTACAGGCCTGTTGGATGAGCGTTCATATTCCTGAGAGAGTTCAACCTACAACACTCACAGTCCAACGAGTTCAACCAGAAGTGTTTACATAAAACCCAGAGGGGACGACTCATTCACACTTACGCAAAGAATCATTGGGTTTGCTCCATGCCGACACAAACATGACATCATTTCATTCTGAATGTCGTAACCTTGCTCGTCGATAGGAATAGGATGTCCACCCTGAGCTGGGGGGGGGGGGGGGTGCCATATGTCACCCTTGACCTCGGCACCTATCCTCCCGTGCGGCGAAGATGAACGGCATAATCGACCATGTTGCCTTTAACCTTGAAGTAAATCGGAGCTGCCGCCTCACTGGTTATCCAGGCGGGTGACGCTCCACGGGACTGGGGGAGGCACGGGACTGGGGGAGACACGGGACTGGGGGAGACACGGGACTGGGGGAGGCACGGGACTGGGGGAGACACGAGTTTGGGGGAGGCACGGGACTGGGGGAGACACGGGACTGGGGGAGGCACGGGACTGGGGGAGGCACGGGACTGGGGGAGACACGAGTTTGGGGGAGGCACGGGACTGGGGGAGGCACGGGACTGGGGGAGGCACGAGTTTGGGGGAGGCACGGGACTGGGGGAGACACGGGACTGGGGGAGCCACGGGACTGGGTGAGGCACGGGACTGGGGGAGCCACGGGACTGGGGGAGGCACGGGACTGGGGGAGCCACGGGACTGGGGGAGCCACGGGACTGGGGGAGGCACGAGTTTGGGGGAGGCACGGGACTGGGGGAGGCACGGGACTGGGGGCCCTCCGAGGCTGGGGCCACAAGGCCACAATTGAGTGCATGACATTCAACAGTGATGGAATGTGGTGATTTTAAATAAGAAAATAACTGTTGTTCTATGAATCAAACAGGAGAATACTCTGATCAACATGATTAACTTTAGAAAGCTGCTTCTGCTGTAAACAACTAAATAAACAACAACAAGTCTATTTGACGCTGTAAGGTATTCTCAAACTGGGGCACTACGCAGATGGTGGAGAAACAGGCTTCCGGACACGCATGGATTAAGTTATCAACATTTAATGGCAAGAAACAACGTTAACAGAATCTAAGTAGTTTGGGAACTCTCCGTTAGCTTAAATGCTAATGTGCGTCCCTGTTGGGGTGAGCCATCTTGTTGTGGCTTGTTTTCTGCATTTCCCTAAACAAGAGCAACAAAGGGCATTTCTTTTGTTGAGCTCCCCTCCCCCTCTGCACACGTCACTCAGGCCCAACCTCTCCACAAACAAAGAGCTTCAAGAAAAACAGGAATCGGCCCATCGGTGAGTTCCCGCCACACATACAGGAGCACATTCTTCCCCAGAGAAGCAGGGTTCTGGTCTAAAGGGGGGTCCAGACCTCCTCCTCTGCTGCACATGGCAGGTCAATGTAGAGTTATGAGAGGGAGTTCATGGGGTTTTGGGGTCTGTTGGCCAACCTGGATCCTCTTGATCCAGCAGAACCACTTTCAAGAAGGTCTCCCACCTCCACGACGGTCCTGCTGAGACCAGGCCGAGTGGCATTTGACCTCTTGTCCAATACGCAAGATTAGATCCACAATGATCCACCTCACATTCCCCCGACACCGTGGCTCTCTGGAGTCGACCGGCGGATCAATGCCGCCGATCCCTGGACCTCCACAGGGCAAATACACCGGAGGTGGCCTCCATCTTGGGTCAATGAGCACTAAAACAGCCGCTCATGAGCCAGGCATCAGCAATGTGTTACACTAGGTTTCCAATACACGGAAAAATTATGGTTCTCTATGAGTCTTTGTGGTTCTACGAAGAACCATCACCGACTGAAGAACCATTCTTTTCATTTGAGGCACCTTTATAGGTTCTTTAAAGAACCAGTTTCTTAAAGAGTTCTTCAAAGAACCCTGGTTTGAAAGGTTTTTTGTGGAACCATAAATGGTGCCTTAAAGAACCATTTGTTGAAGGTTCTTTCAGACACCTTTATAGGTTCTTTGAAGAACTCTGATTTGAAAGGTTCTTAGTGGAACCAGAAATGGTTCTTCTATGGCATCACTCTGAAGAACCATTTTGGGTTCCGGATGCTCCTTCATGTTCCTGTGTGGACTGAAACATGTGCTTATGGCCTCTTCTCTCAGTGAACATACATCTGGGTGTCTAACAGATGAAACACTGGAACGTTGTCCTCTATAATTTGACTTTTACATTAAAGTGACTTCAAACCTGAGAAGACATCGAAAAACATGTCGCGCTCGTTTGAAAGAGCTCGAGTTTCAATACAAGCTGTGACTGACTCATGTGGACGTGTTAGAGTAATGATAAGATATCAATCACAAGACTCGTCGATGTCAACGAAATAACTGTCCCATCAAGTCGCCCTTGGACGCACCACAAAGCCTCCAGCCAATGAGCTCGTAGGTTCTGCAGTGGAGCGCCACCACCGAGTCCTCCTGGAGAAGAGCTTCCTGTGTGTGAACCCTCCACTTCCCTCACGTCGGTTCTCTGGCTCTGAAGTGCTTGAACTGAACAGCCAATCAGAGACTCCAATGAGCCACACCGCTTTGAAACTAAATCCTATAAATTGTGAAACCAGCTAGACTCGATCAACCCGAGTGAGGGAGGCAGCGAGGACGGGGTCAAAGGTTAAACCACGCCTTTGCCACCAGGCTGGAGAAAGGGGGCGGGGCTTCTCCTGCTTTACAGTTTCCAGCATTTCCTCATCGTTTCAGAAGTGCAGCAACATGCAGGCTGACCGCATGCTTCCTCTTCCAGCTTCAGGGCGACAGCGGGGACATCACCGGAGGCCCTAACGGCACCGCCTTGGTTCAGGTTTCACGTTCTATAACCACACACTGCACCGGGAGCCGAGGGGTTAATAGAGCCACGTGTAGCACTGGCTTTAGTTTGAGTTCATTTTTTAGGGAGAAAAATATTTATAAAAATGTAGTGCAAGAAAAAATTAAAAGATTGAATTTAAAAGACTCCAGTGCAGCCGAGTTGCATTCAAGTACGGTGGGGAAAAGGAAGCTTTCAGCTTTCTGAATGCCTAAAATAAATCCAACATTTACTGATTCTTCAAAGCTTTAAATGATCATTTTATACATCATTGATCATTCACTTGTGGCACGTCGTCATGAACGCAGCACCGCACACGGCCACCAGAGGGCGACGTCACACAGCCTGAAGACGAGATCAGAGAGGAGCAGTGTGATCCTCCTCTTCCATCTGCGAAGGGTCGGAGGTCTTCTGTTGGTGGTGATCTGCTGGCCCACCACTAGAGGGCACCACATCCTGCACACTGCAGCTTTAAGGACCTCGAACCACTTGGATCAGGTTGAATGTTTTCATTCAGGGTCGAGTTGTGAGAAACATCTGAGATGTAACTGTTAAACATCAAAACTTTGATATGACATAAAGAAGTAAAACATTGAGTTAGGATCCGAGTCCTGAAGCATCAGGATCCTGTTTGACACGTGGTCCACGAGTCAGAGTCCAGACTGAGGACCACGTCAGTCCACGAGCTTCACACGCCAACGTAGAGACGGGTTACGAGTCTGCTGTGGCCCGAACAGGACTACTGGGGCCCGAAGAGGACTACCGGGGCCCGAAGAGGACTACCGGGGCCCGAACAGGACTACCGGGGCCCGAAGAGGACTACCGGGGCCCGAAGAGGACTACCGGGGCCCGAACAGGACTACCGGGGCCCGAAGAGGACTACCGGGGCCCGAACAGGACTACTGGGGCCCGAACAGGACTACTGGGGCCCGAAGAGGACTACTGGGGCCCGAAGAGGACTACTGGGGCCCTCAAGAGGACTACTGAGGCCCTCAATAGGACTACTGGGGCCCTCAAGAGGACTACTGGGGCCCGAACAGGACTACTGGGGCCCTCAAGAGGACTACTGAGGCCCTCAATAGGACTACTGGGGCCCTCAAGAGGACTACTGGGGCCCTCAAGAGGACTACTGGGGCCCTCAAGAGGACTACCGGGGCCCGAAGAGGACTACCGGGGCCCGAAGAGGACTACTGGGGCCCTCAAGAGGACTACTGAGGCCCTCAAGAGGACTACTGGGGCCCTCAAGAGGACTACTGGGGCCCGAACAGGACTACTGGAGCCTCTCGTCTCGGATTCTCTCCAACGTGTCCGTTCCCGTCTCAGATCTCATGTGAGCGACGCTCTGGAGAATTCCTGGAATTCCCTTTAGGCGATGTTCAAGATGGAGGCCGAGTCGCACACAGAAGTGTCTCAGACTATAGAGGAGGAGCCTGGAGGAGGAGCCTGGAGGAGGAGGAGGAGGAGCAGGACAGAAGAGGAGGAGCAGCGTATGAGGAGCTTTAACGCGCCGCTCAGCGGCTCTGGCGTAACAATGGCGTCCTGCAGCAGCGCAACGTCTCCCTCATCCCGCTTTGTCCGTATCCATCTCTCCCCCTCCATCTCTCCCCCCCATCTCTCCCCCCCTCCTCCTGCTCCAGAAGTGTCACATGGCATTAGCTCCCTTCACGCTCGCGGCCTGCAGGAGTAACAGCCGTGAACCTCCTGCCCCCCTCCTCCTCCTCCTCCCCCCCCCTCCTCCCCCTCCCCCTCCTGCTCCAGTTAGCTCGCTCGGCGCCAGCTAGCGTTACGCAACACGCCGCTCGGCTCCCCGCCGGATCGTCTTCTTATCGCCTCGCGGAAACGTGCTCAGAAATAAGCGGCGCTCGGCTCCTTGGGGCGGGACCCGGGCGGGACGGAAGCCCACTGTGACAACGCGCCGACGCCTCCTCGGTTCTTCTTGTTCCGTGTGTACCTGAACATCTCGTCGTGCAGCGTTAGATCACAGATGAGCTGCGTCTCGTTTACCTTCCTGGGGTCGCGACCCGTTGAACACGATTCTGGAGTCAAAGCCTCGAGCTCACGGAAAAGAGAAGGTGAAGTTATATCAAAATATGATCAGAACATCGGAGCCGTGACGAGTCGGGAGGCTAGGAGCCTTTTTTACTTCAGTAAAAAAAGATTGTACATGAAAACTCTCTCTCTCTCGGGGGGCGAGTCGTCAGCTCGACAAGCAGATAGATAAATATAAATATGAAGAGTATAATTTCTCTCGGCTTAGAGCCGATTAGCCGCGCGCCGATAGAAGCTAATCACCGCCAGTGATAACCGTGAATCACGCCATCGGGAGACGAGCGCCGGCTTCAAGTCATTCTGATGGCGTGATCTCTGCGTCGCCGTGGAAGCCGCTGCGTGCCGAGCGGCCGGTGGGCGGCCCTGTGATTTAGCCCCGAAATGACAGAGGCGCTAATGACACGCTGCTAACGCGCCATTAGCCCACGCGGGAACACGATGCTGTCATTACGCCCCCAGCAGACCTCCAATGGGGGGGCGGGGCCAGAGGCCTTCAGGAGGCGAGCCGTTTGGAGACCCTGAACCCGTTTTTAAGATTCAAGAACATTTGACCTCTTGATAAAACATGAACGTTTATTCATTGTCATTTTGGATGCCTTTAAAGAACATCGGTATTTAGCCACGCCCATCTTGTGTTGACGACCAAAAACCAAGATGGCGACCATCAAAATGCCGGACTCAAGTAGATGACGCCACGGTGGACACGCACAGTACTGACCTTCAGAGGTTATAAGACCTGACCTCGTTACTGCAACTTGCAATACATGAAAGTTGTTATTCTATACAACCGGAGGAGCCCCCTGGTGGTCAGGAGAGAGAATGCAGCTTTAACACATGAAGCATAGACTTCTATACAATCAGAGGAGTCGCCCCCTGGTGGTCAGGAGAGAGAATGCAGCTTTAACACATGAAGCATAGACTTCTATACAACCAGAGGAGCCCCCTGGTGGTCAGGAGAGAGAATGCAGCTTTAACACATGAAGCATAGACTTCTATACAACCAGAGGAGCCCCTGGTGGTCAGGAGAGAGAATGCAGCTTTAACACATGAAGCATAGACTTCTATACAACCAGAGGAGCCCCCTGGTGGTCATGAGAGAGAATGCAGCTTTAACACATGAAGCATAGACTTCTATACAACCAGAGGAGCCCCTGGTGGTCAGGAGAGAGAATGCAGCTTTAACACATGAAGCATAGACTTCTATACAACCAGAGGAGTCGCCCCCTGGTGGTCAGGAGAGAGAATGCAGCTTTAACACATGGAGCATAGACTTCTATACAACCAGAGGAGTCGCCCCCTGGTGGTCAGGAGAGAGAATGCAGCTTTAACACATGGAGCATAGACTTCTATACAACCGGAGGAGTCGCCCCCTGGTGGTCAGGAGAGAGAAGTCCTTTTCTGTAGACTTCTATATAATCGGAGTAGCGAAGCATCACATTTAAGAACCTGAAGACATGAAATGATTTTCTTGAAGAACTTGGAACGGTGTTCTCCACACGGTGGAAACCCATCAAAGTCGTTCACCATCATGTCTGTTATATAATCAGAATGGAAAAATAAATGAGGTCACAGCCGACTGACCGCCCAGTCACACGTTGGAGCTGCAGTGGCATGAAGGCATCGCTCTACAAGGCGAGAGCGCCAGGACACGATGTCGTCACGTGGGGCGCGGGAATAATTTAAAGCCAAATAGAAGAGTTTACTCTATTTAAAATGCATGCGATACGTGACGCCGTGCTCCATGAACACGGGTCGTGAATCCAGAGATAATCCCGCCTCCTCTGGAGCACAACGAGGTCAGATCGTCTTCACTCTAATCTTTCATCCGAAATAACTTCCTGAGCCAAGATGGCGACCGTCAAGAAGCCGAAGTCTTCCACCGGCAGCGGACGCCGTCTTGGTGACTTCATGGAGTCTGGGGTTCTAGGAAATGAAATATCTTGAGGATTTGGGTTCTTGGCCATTGGCTCCAGGTTACTATGACGACGCTCTGGAGAGGATCACAAGTCGGTGTCTTGGTAAAGCGTGTCTTGAACGCCGCGCGATGGTCAAACTACAGCGTTTCCTTCTACGCCCCCCCCCCGTTGTGTCTGTTCCACGCCGAGGTATCCGGGCGGACTTGCCCAGGCTTGTCCTGCGAAGAGGAACCCGTGGTGGAGCGAGGGGCGTTCAGGTACATGTGAAACCCGCTCGTGAGTTAGCGGCAGGGTTCATCCACACATGGACCGATGGACTTCCAGGACTTTTCACCAAATTTCCATGACCAAACATTCTGAGCTCTGTGTCCCTGAGCTGCTGTTGCCATGGACAACAAACCCTTCAGCCACCCACAGCGCGGAAAGAAAGGAAAGGAAAAGCTTATAATTTAAACATCTTTCATTCTCAAAACAATTATTTTTTCAAATATATGAAACCTTTCCACGACTTTTCCAAAACTTTTTTCGATTTCATTTTTTAAGGACTTTTCCAGGCCTGGAGATAACCAGATTAAACCGCCGTGACCTTTCCAGGTTTTCCATGACCGTACGACCCCTGGAGGATGAGCGCGTCTCCCTCTCGGAGCGGGAGGGTGAGGCCTGATGGACACGTGACCCGACGACCTTCAGACGGCGCTCGTCAAAGCGATGTGAAGGAGTCGCGTCAGAAGGCCTCCCGGCGGCCTCCCGCCCTCCTCCTCGTCGGCCTGACGGGGCGCAAACGGTGACATCACCGCGGCAAAATAAGCCACAGCCGTTTTGGTTCTTCAGGCCACAAATTAGACTCAACGTGTCGGCCGGCATCACGTCACACGGCGAGCCGTCTCCGGCGCCGCCGTCTCCCGCTCTGCTTTTAGACGCAGAGCTCACGCTAATTTGCGGGAGATGAGGAAGAGGAGCGAGCGGCGGGCGTGTTGGTGGGGAGTGGATGAATTATATAGAGGAATTTAAATAATGAAGAGCCCCTCTTCACCCAGACGACTTGAAAGAGGGGGGAGGGGGGGGGGGGCGCGTTGTGAAAGCCATCCAGAGATCTGGGCGGATGAATTCTACCTCGCCGGCGCCATTATTGCTTATCAAAGCACCCGATGAATTATTACCGCGATGGAGACGCTTCACCGCGGCGTCCATGAAAATGGCGAGCGAAGCCTTCAATGATGCAGACGCCGTATTGAGGCCACACGAGAAGAGTGGAGGACCAGGAGGGGGATGGGAGCACCCCCCCCCCACCAAGACCTCCACTTTAAGACTGGAGCCTCAAAATACCAAACCCAAGCCCGGTGGGAAGGCTTCCCCAAAAAACACTATTTTTATCAGCAGACCAGAGAACCAATGAGAGCCACCGACAGCCTCCTGCTACACCGCGCACGTGTATGTATGTATGTATGTATGTATGTATGTATGTATATACACACACACACGAGGAGGAGCGTCTGCAGTTCAGCCTCTTGAAGCTTCTTATCGCTGCAGAACACTTCAAAGGCAAAGAGACGCGTCTCATCTCCTCCACGCCGATAACAGGAGCCCTGAACAAGGACCAGGATTTCATCTTTCGTTGTGTAAAAAACATATTCTACACTTTTATTCACACAAGAAGAGAGACAGCTCGGTGACCTACATTCCATGTACGACCATCACGCCTGCGTTGGGCACTAAACCCTCGATCCACCAATCACGCCACAGCCCCCCCCCCTCCCCCAAACCACAGCTCGCCATGCGTTCCAAAGTCACGAGTGAAAAAAGGGAAGGAAGGCGGGACGCCTGCAGGTAGAGCCGGGGGTTGTTTAGTCGGTGATCGTGCAGGGGGCTGAGATGGAGATGCTTATCTCAGGGAGCTCCACAGGGAGGTGTTCTGGGCCCACGGCGAGATGCCGGCGTGGAGGGAGGAGACCAGATTCGATCCGCGGTCGTGCGGGAAACGGAAAATCAGTGTGAAATCGTGGCTTTCATCGAGATGGAACTTGAAAAACTTTTATTCCTTGAAAGAGCCGGCGGACATGAGGAGGCCGGTAGCTCTGTGGAGCAGGTGAGGAGATCTCAGAGTCCAGCAAGTAGACGGGCCCAGGATGGTGTTAGCCGAGCACGAAGACTATAAACAGACACATAGCTATCTATATATATATAAAAAATATATCAATATATGAAGAAAGAAAAAATACATATGAAATACATATATATTTATATGAAATATATACATATGACATATATATATGATATATATTCATATAAAATATATATATGCTATATATATATATATCCTCCATCATTGATAAATCAAGATTCTATGAATATGTAAATATTCATAGAGTTTTGAGGCGACCACAGAAACACTTTGACCTTCAGCTCGGAGGTCATCCAGGACGCTGTGGGCTCAAGGAGCACAGAGTCATCTCTTAGTACTAAGGATGAAATACAACGATTCATTTCATCATCCTACGACTATAATGTTTCTGATGTGTAAAATGTCAAAAAACTACAAAATGCAAAAGATGTAAACTAATAATCCAGTGAGTTCTTTTCTCTCGGCGTATTGAACGCGATTCATAATCTCCATGAAGCCCATAACTCATGAAACTGCTCTGTAGCTCCTCCCAGAGCGGCAGCCGCTCACTAGAGAAGCCTCTCAATGGTCTGAGCAGCGACCAATCACAGCCCCCCTCGGCTCCAAGGCCGTCAGCCAATCACAGCGCCCCCCCTGCACACATGACTCGCCCATCAGCGCCTCGTATAAAGTGCATCCACGAGATGTGGAGCTCAATCACTCCTCATCGGGCAGTGTGTGTGTGTGTGTGTGTGTGTGTGTGTAGAGGGGGGGGGGCTGCATGTGGGAATGTGTATGCTTGTTTACCTATGGAAAAGCACGGAAGGAGAGGGAGGGAGGGAGAGGGCGAGAGAGACGGAGAGAGAGGGAGGGAGGGCGAGAGAGATTTGTAAGGCACTTGTCTTTGTAAACTCCTGACTGAGTTTCCACTAGAGGAAGATCAGAGAGAGAGAGAGAGAGAGAGAGAGAGAGACAGAGACAGAGACAGAGACAGAGAGAGAGAGAGAGACTGAGAGAGAGACAAGAGAGAGATAGACAGAGAGAGAAAGAGAGAGAGAAAGAGGGAGAGACAGAGAGAGAGACAGAGACAGAGAGAGAGAGAGACAGAGGGAGAGACAGAGACAGAGAGACAGAGACAGAGAGAGAGAGAGAGAGACAGAGAGCGAGAGAGACAAGAGAGCGAGAGACATAGACAGAGAGAGAAAGAGAGAGAGAAAGAGAGAGAGACAGAGAGAGAGAGGACCCAGCTCTTCTCTGAACTTGGAGCGTCTGATTTATTTTCTTCCTCCTCCAGAACTCGGTGAGTATCTGAGCCGCTCGTCTTCCTCAGCTTCATCAACACTCAGTCCACCGGTTCTATAGAGCTGCAGACGTTCTAGATATGTATTCTAGATATATCTGGTTCTAGAGCTCTGGTTCTAGGAGCTCTGGTTCTATCTGGTTCTGGAGCTCTGGTTCTATAGCTCTGGTTCTATAGCTCTGGTTCTGGAGCTCTGGTTCTATAGCTCTGGTTCTGGAGCTCTGGTTCTATCTGGTTCTAGGAGCTCTGGTCCTAGTGCTCTGGTTCTATCTGGTTCTATAGCTCTGGTTCTAGGAGCTCTGGTTCTATAGCTCTGGTTCTATAGCTCTGGTTCTAGGAGCTCTGGTTCTATCTGGTTCTATAGCTCTGGTTCTATAGCTCTGGTTCTATCTGGTTCTATAGCTCTGGTTCTATAGCTCTGGTTCTGGAGCTCTGGTTCTAGGAGCTCTGGTTCTAGAGCTCTGGTTCTAGAGCTCTGGTTCTATCTGATTCTAGGAGCTCTGGTTCTGTTTCCTCAGATGATCGGTTGTTGTGAGACGTTTGTCTTTATCCTGAGTTAAAAAGAAAGAACGTGAACAGAGAGAGACCATGTGTGTGTGTGTGTGTGTGTGTGTGTGTGTGTCCATGTGTGTGTGTGAGACCATGTGTGTGTGTGTGTGTCCATGTGTGTGTGTGAGACCATGTGTGTGTGTGAGACCATGTGTGTGTGTGTGTGTGTCCATGTGTGTGTGTGAGACCATGTGTGTGTGTGTGTGTGTGTGTGTGAGACCATGTGTGTGTGTGTGTGTGTGTGAGACCATGTGTGTGTGTGTGAGACCATGTGTGTGTGTGTGTGTGAGACCATGTGTGTGTGTGAGACCATGTGTGTGTGTGTGAGACCATGTGTGTGTGTGAGACCATGTGTGTGTGTGTGTGAGACCATGTGTGTGTGTGAGACCATGTGTGTGTGTGTGTGAGACCATGTGTGTGTGTGAGACCATGTGTGTGTGTGTGTGAGACCATGTGTGTGTGTGTGTGAGACCATGTGTGTGTAAGACCATGTGTGTGTGTGTGTGTGTGTGTGTGAGACCATGTGTGTGTGTGTGAGACCATGTGTGTGTGTGAGACCATGTGTGTGTGTGTAAGACCATGTGTGTGTGTGTGTGTGAGACCATGTGTGTGTGTGTGAGACCATGTGTGTGTGTGTGTGTGTGAGACCATGTGTGTGTGTGTGTGTGTGTGAGACCATGTGTGTGTGTGTGAGACCATGTGTGTGTGTGTGTGAGACCATGTGTGTGTGTGTGAGACCATGTGTGTGTAAGACCATGTGTGTGTAAGACCATGTGTGTGTGTGTGTGAGACCATGTGTGTGTGTGTGAGACCATGTGTGTGTGTGTGAGACCATGTGTGTGTGTGAGACCATGTGTGTGTGTGTGTGTGAGACCATGTGTGTGTGTGTGAGACCATGTGTGTGTAAGACCATGTGTGTGTGTGTGTGTGTGTGTGAGACCATGTGTGTGTGTGTGAGACCATGTGTGTGTGTGAGACCATGTGTGTGTGACCATGTGTGTGTGAGACCATGTGTGTGTGTGTGTGTGTGTGAGACCATGTGTGTGTGTGTGAGACCATGTGTGTGTGTGTGACCGTGTGTGTGTGACCATGTGTGTGTGTGTGTGTGTGACCATGTGTGTGTGTGTGTGTGTGTGACCATGTGTGTGTGTGTGTGTGTGAGACCATGTGTGTGTGTGAGACCATGTGTGTGTGAGACCATGTGTGTGTGTGAGACCATGTGTGTGTGTGTGTGTGTCCGTCCATGTGTTCCTGTAACTGTGTGTGTGTGTGTGTGTATATGTGTATTTTGAGTTTGAGTGTCTATATATATATACACATGTATATATGCGTGTGTGTGTGTGTGTATATGTGTATTTTGAGTTTGAGTGTCTATATATATACACATATATATATGTGTGTGTGTGTATATGCGTGTGTGTGTGTGTGTGTGTGTGTGTGTGGGAATGCTCCTCCACTCCAGACAAAGCGTCCAGACAGGCCGGTCGGCCATTAGCCGCGGCGGGTCAGCCAGCTGCTGCCCGGCGAAGGACGGTAGCCCCGCCCCCTCAGGGTGGGGTGAGGGTGGAGGTCAGGGGTCACCGCGCTGCACCTCCAGAGTGAAACTCTACATCACCGAGAACCTATCAGAGGAACGTCTAGAAGCTTCCGTCAAACAAAGAGGGGGGGGCCCCGAGACCCCGAGGAGGTCTCGGGCCCCGAGGAGGAGGTCCTCAGCGTCGCCGCTCTAGAACCCAGAGCCCGACCAGCAGGGCCGTGGCTGCAAACACGAGGTCCGGCCCCCGGCCCCTGTAAGGTGGCCGAGCCGTGGTGGTTTTGAGGTCCTGTGTCCGGCGCCTGTGACCCTGGACTCTGATCCCAGGCCGTGTGTGTGTGTGTGTGTGTGTGTGTGTACCTGGATTTGAATAGAAACCAGACAGCGATGCCCCCCCCCCTCACAATGAGGATTTGTTAGCCTCAGCCTGCTGACACAAAGCGGAGCGCGTTGGAGCACAGGACACCAGCAGGGGGGCCGGGGGTAGCAGACAGAGCGCTCCGGGTTGGGGGATGGGGGCTCCGCAGCCAACAGGAAATTACTGCCTTTGATGAGGCGGAGGAGGCTGAACTCCTCCAGGCCGGGAAGGAGAAACCGGTTAGAGAACACACGAAGCACTTGGAGACGACAGACGCCCCCCCCCCCCCCTCCCCGTCGTGTGTCACGGCCCTCCGGCTACGATGGAGGAGTCCAAACGCAGGTGCTGAACAAACACTCGCAAAAAGTTTGAGCTCCCCCTCCCCCCCGACCCCCGACCATGTCATGGGAATCCCATTAAACTGAGTCTGGATCCCTGCAGCCAAACAGCTTTTTACATCTATTTTTTTTTTGAAAAAAAATCAGTGTATATATATATACACAATATTTTAAATTTTTTAATTTTTAGCATATAGAATTTCTATTTTAAAAAAATCAATATATATTCATTTGTTTTTCAAAAATAAAAAAACAATATTTTTATAGAAAAATTAAAAATATATATATAGAAAAAATATACAAATTATATTTTTTGGTAGATTTTATATATACATATATACACACATACACTATATATATTTTTAGGCTTTTTTTTTTACGGCATGGAAAACATTTTGCATCTGCGGCGCATTTAGATCAAAGGAAGAAGAGCAGAGATGGAAAGATTGGAAATGGGAAATTCTCATGCCTCCCATGAAGTGGGATTAGCTTTGTGAAGCAGAAAGCATGATGTGGGGGGGGGGGGCCTATCTCGCGTCCCTACCTCCTTCACAATAAAATAAGGGTTCAACACTCTTTAGCACAGGGTCCCTCGGCGCCGTGTAATGCGTGTTCACTGAACATCGGGGTCGATTAGCCGGGCTTGTCTGGCTGCAGCGGATTAGACCGGCGGAGCCGGGCCGCCGCCGCGGGCCGCTCATCTGGCGCTCTGACCCACATCGCCGCGATGTGCACGTCACTTCCCATTACGACCTCGCTCGCCGTGACCCCGTCCCGGGGAGCGCCGAGGAGTCACGACGACGGACCGAGTGGGCGGCAGAATGCCGAGCGTGATGAAGATCAACCAAATATCCACGCGGCAGGATGTCGGGTCGAATAAAAGCAACTTGTGACAGCCGGAGCAGCCAGAGCAGCCAGAGCAGCCAGAGCAGCCAGAGCCGATGCAGAGACTCACAAATGTATTCAATTCACAAACGTGTGTGTGTGTGTGTGTGGGTCTTGGAGACTCCCCTGTTGCCGAGTCTCGATTCACAAATGCGTTTTATTTTTTTCAACAGACCGATCTGTAGCCAATCAGATGTCGGCCTTATTTTCAAAAATATCATTCCTTCTGCGTGCATTTGTACCTGGAATATATTGTGTGAATGCTTCTGTGCGCATTTGTGAATCTTGACAGATCTGACCCCCCCCCCCACACACACACACACTGGGTTGAGTGGTACGTGTGATCCCTAAAGTTCTTCTGAAACCTCCACTCTGAGGGGATGCACAATCGCACATGTGAGCTCCCAATCTGACATTTCAACAAGCACCAGAAATACATGCACCGTGTGTGTGTGTGTGTGTGTGTGTGTGTGTGTGTGTGTGGCATACTCGGCATATAGCGGGTCGAGGATCCAGCTGACAGAGACGGGTCTGTTTGCTGCTCAGAGATAATTGGCAGCTCCGGAGTGAAAAGCAGGCTCAGCAGCAGATAAGGGCCGTGTGCAAAAGCTCCGTAATCATCACGGATTAGCAAATGATAAATCATGGGGGCTCACACAAGTATGCTGTCAGCGCCGGGAGAGAGAGGCTGTGGAGAGAGCGAGAGAGAGAGCGAGAGAGCGAGAGAGAGAGAGCGAGCGAAGATGTGGAAGTTTTGACTGCAATTCAAAAAGAAAAAAGCCCAATAATACATCGAGCAGGTCAGCAGGCTGAGAAATTAAAGGCTCTGCCAGCGCTGCAGCTCATACAATCTTCTGCCTGTCAGATTACCTTCTTTAATCCAGGAAGGTTTAGCCTCTTAGAAATCTGAAAGGAGACATGAATTCTGCAGAGCTTTCCCCCCGCTGGAGGAGGAGGAGGAGGAGGAGGAGGGCCAAGTCTCCACAGCACTGGCCTCGGCACTCTGCTGCAGAGGACCAGACCGCCACTCACAGCGCCTCTTCAACACGTCGGCCGTGAGCGTCTCACTTCCCCCAGAACGACGAGCTCAACGTTAGCTTAGCGCCGCTCAGGACGCCGTGTCCCTGCCCCCCCCACGGGGACGCACCCAACACTGGGAATGGGGCTTAAGGGGAAGAAAATGGCGGCATATATATATAAAACAGAGTATGACCACGTTCGGTGGAGAAGTTTTACACTAGTTTCTAGTTTCATCAGCAAAACTAACAATTAACTTGCTCCACATCTTTGGCTGAAGCCTCATCTCTCAGGGGCACCTGCATGGAGGCCGAGCCTCTCTGGCCCGAGGAGGCTCAGCCTCGGGATCCAGGTCATCCCCCTGCTGGCGCCCACTGATAACACAAATGTGAGATCCGTTCCAGTCCCCAGCTCAGTGCGAGGCGTCCCCGCTCGGTGGATGGGGCGGGTGTCTTCTTAAGAAGGCCCCCGCTGCGAGTTACTGCAATGCAGACGAGGAAAACGCTGACCCCCCCCCCCCCCCCCACTATCACCACCGCACTGCCTCCGCAGATTAGAAAACATGGACCATGAGCGTTGCATAACCTTTTGTTTGGGGACGGGCGACAAAATTTCTGCCCAAAGACAAGTAGCCGAACACTTCTGGGTGCGGCGGGCTTTGACGACGCCAGATTTCAAAGGGAGTCTGACCTCGGGGGAATGAAGTCTGTTGGAGATAAGAAAGTGGCAGCCGGCTGCGGGGAAATGTCACGGTTAAATCCAGAAGACAACCACAAAGGGGCTCTCTCATCCCGCTTTGTTCCTCCAAACAGCCCCGGATACATATTCATATTCATCAGCCGGAGACGCTTTGGAGAAGACGAGTGTGCCACACGGTGTAGTTCTCAGGCTGCAGGAGGACTAGAGCCACGTGATCCAGAGCATCTACGCCGGGTTCAAAGGGTGCAGAGAGTCGGCAACGTCAGTCAGCTGGAAGGCCGAGGATGCAGCCGCCATTACGACCGTCACGGGGTAATGCTGCCAGAGGAGCAGCAGAGACACCAGCTGAAGGCTGAGGATGAAACCCCTGGAGCCTTTGGCAAGAGGATCCATGGCAAGAGGATCCATGGCAAGAGGATCCATGGCAAGAGGATCCATGGCAAGAGAGATCCATGGCAAGAGGGATCCATGGCAAGAGGGATCCATGGCAAGAGGATCCATGGCAAGAGGATCCATGGCAAGAGGATCCATGGCAAGAGGATCCATGGCAAGAGAGATCCATGGCAAGAGAGATCTATGGCAAGAGAGATCTATGGCAAGAGGATCCATGGCAAGAGGATCCATGGCAAGAGAGATCTATGGCAAGAGGATCCATGGCAAGAGGATCCATGGCAAGAGGATCCATGGCAAGAGGATCCATGGCAAGAGGATCCATGGCAAGAGGATCCATGGCAAGAGGATCCATGGCAAGAGGATCCATGGCAAGAGAGATCTATGGCAAGAGGATCCATGGCAAGAGGATCCATGGCAAGAGGATCCATGGCAAGAGGATCCATGGCAAGAGGATCCATGGCTTGACGCTCTGCCTGATGGAGTCCCTCAACTGGAGCAAGGCCGTTGACGAGTTAAACAAATGCACAAAGGATCGTCAAATCATGCTAGAAGGAAAGGTTCAGGAGATATTCTGAGGCTTTTTCCACAGGCAGGGTTCATTTCATTTGAGGGTTTGAAGCTGGGGGAGGGGCAGGATTTAGTGTCTTTAAAGCTGGCCAGGGAGGTTCTACATATACAGGAACCGCTACACAGGAAGTGACCCGCGTCACATGTCACTTCCTCTTCTGGAGAATGACTTCTTACACGTGCCAAGAAAGATTAGAAACGCCTGATCATTTGCAGATTTCCCTCAACAACTGGACTCATCACTGAAACTACAATAACCATTTTCATCTGTGCCCAAGACCAACATTTATGATGACATAAACCAGTTCAACCCAGACCTTTAGAACCCTCGGGCCCCTGCAGCAGGGCCTCCACCGGCGCGGAGTTGACTCCCCAAGGGGATCAGGAGGAGAAGTTGTAGTTCATTTAAAGAAGTTATTACAGAGAGAACGTTTCAGACCGTTTCATAGGCGGCGAGACCGTTTCATAGGGAGTGAGGCCGTTTCATAGGCCATGAGACAGTTTCATAGGCCATGAGACAGTTTCGGAGGCGAGACCGTTTCATAGGCCATGAGACCGTTTCATAGGCCATGAGACAGTTTCGGAGGCGAGACCCTTTCATAGGCCATGAGACCGTTTCATAGGTAGTGAGACCGTTTCATAGGCCATGAGACCGTTTCATAGGGAGTGAGGCCGTTTCATAGGCCATGAGACAGTTTTGGAGGCGAGACCGTTTCATAGGCCATAAGACAGTTTCATAGGCCATGAGACCGTTTCATAGGGAGTGAGGCCGTTTCATAGGCCATGAGACCGTTTCATAGGCCATGAGACCGTTTCATAGGCCATGAGACCGTTTCATAGGGAGTGAGGCCGTTTCATAGGCCATGAGACAGTTTTGGAGGCGAGACCGTTTCATAGGCCATGAGACCGTTTCATAGGGAGTGAGGCCGTTTCATAGGGAGTGAGACCGTTTCATAGGCCATGAGACCGTTTCATAGGCCATGAGACCGTTTCATAGGCCATGAGACCGTTTCATAGGCCATGAGACCGTTTCATAGGCCGTGAGAGTTTCAGACCGTTTCATAGGCGCGAGAATGTTTCACTTTAACCAAACCTCACCTCATCCAACAGGAAGTCTCAGACTAACTGGACTGAGAACAGATTCTTCATCTTCATGTCAACATTTCGGTCCTTTCGAGCCGTCACACAAGACGCCGGTGGAACGCCGCGTCCAATCCACGCAGAACCATAAGAGACCTGAAGCCAACTCGCTGACCTCGTCTCAGGCTCCAGCCGTCCAGAGCACACTGTGCTCCTCATTGTCCAACCTCTGGAATGTGCCGACGACGCCGGGTTCAGCCGCTCTGGCCCCGGCTCGTAACCGCCGGCTATTTTTACATACTTTTGCAAGTTTCTCAGTTATGCAAAAGCTTGTGGGGAACGCAGCACCGAGAACCCTCAGAGAACCGTACGGCCACGCCTAAAAACCAAACGAATAACTTCTCCCCACAGCAGAGAGGAAGTCGAGTCAGATAGAGAAAAAAAAAGGGGGGGGGGGGGAGAGATATTTGAGAATGAAAAAGCCAGCGTGAGTCTCGGCATGCAGCCAGCCGGCCTGTACGAGTGCCAGAGAGGGAAGCCATTGAAGCTGCAGCCAGAGGGACTGAAACTACTTCAGGTTCCCACCTCGTCTGGGAGTGGAAACAGAGGCATGAGGAAACTGGAAGAATCTAGTGGGGCATTAAGCTAGGAAGAGCAACACGACATATTGGGGATAAAAGACTAATTCCTGGCTAGAACTTGTGCATTTAATATGAATATCAAGACGCTATTGTCCAATAGTTATCCCGAGTGTTGTTCATCACAAAACCTTTGTGTAACATTGTGTTGCTTATTCAAGGTGACAAAGATTGTCGAGGCAAATTCATCTCAAGACTTTGGGGCTTTTGTTTGGGGACAATGGTGATGACTCATGGAACACAGGAATTGAGACATATCGAGTGTCATATTGTGGTGACGATGACGTCGTCTCCGAGGTCAGTGACCCGTGTGGAAGCTGCAGATAGAGAATCGTGCCTTTCTTCCCAAAGTGATCATGCATTATGCAGAGAGGCGTTGTGAAAGCATGTGCGCCGCACATCTGGAGTTCCCACCCTCTCACTTCAGATCCCACCACGACCCTCTGAGAGGAGGGGCATCACGCAGTCAGCGGCTTCCAGTCGGTCTTCACACGTAAAGCACGGCGTTCATGGAATGCCTCAAATGAAAGATGGATGCTCGACACACGAACACACGGCCTTCCCAATCGGGCCGACAGACAGAGGGAGCATTAATAAAACACGACTGCAGGAGTTTCCGACCTCAAAGGAGGCGCAGGAAGGAAGACTCCCGGAGCAGGAGCTGCCGGTTCAGCGCCGGGTGAAGGGAGCGGCTCTGATCACACCTCGCGCCTCACGGCTTTTATTCATGACGCTTCTCATCACACCGTCTGTTGCTCTGCTTCCCGCTGCAGGCTGAGAGGTGAAAGACGAGTTCTTCTGCAGGAGGCGAGGACGGCGGAGTTCATCGCGCCGACTATTTAAGGAAACGCCGTACTTGAACCTCAACGCAGACGTGGGTGGTAACACGCCTTGGCATGGCGAGCACGTTACTCAGCGAGACCGAGATCGTCTTTCTTGGTGCAAAGTTCCCATTTTCTATCGTTTTAATCGTCTCTTGAGACGAGGTCTGACAGAAGACTCACAAAAAGCTAAATCCACGCTCCGATTGGCATTGCCGACATTTTGAAATGTGGTTCGAATGAGAACCAGCCATCGAAGAATAAACTATTCATCATTCATACGTTACATATGTTGATGTTCTGTGACAAGTCATTAATCAAACCCGCGGTCCCTCCCGGTGCCCACAGAGAACATTCAACGCTGTCGGTGAGTTTGCGCTCTAACCAAAACCATCGGCCGTTGACTGTACCCTGAGGGACGCCACAACACAGATGTACATCGTGACTTGGTTCTGCTCTCACGTGGAGCAAACTGAGCTACAGAACTCCGGGTCCAGCCTTGGACCTCCAGTGGTCATCTGTGGGACCCCGTCCACCAGATCAGCTGGGACTCGGGTGACCTCACTCTTAAGGCTGCAATAAACATTCATTGCTGTCGGTGGGTTTACGTGAAAACAACTCACTGGTCAATGAATGCAGACTGCGGTTCAAACACCTCAGTAGCCCGTTGGCCACGAGACGAAGACGGCCACCACAACGGGAATGTCCTTCCAACGGTTACAGTTGTGCGTTGTTGCTTTTTAAAGGGTCAGTTCACCCAAAACTCGAGTGCCATGTAGGAATGTGTTCTTCATCCTCTAGGGACACGAGATATTTGCTTCCGAGAGTTCCAGTACAATGAAAGCGATTTCCTTTGTGGAGCTCACACCATTGACACCCTTGATACCGTCTCAGACTGCATTGAGAGATACTATTACTTCAGCAGACTGCAGTTGGAAATGGGCTGTAGACCATCCAGAGAAACGAGGATGCCAAGGGATCAGAAACAAGATTCCAATTTACTCAAAATATGGAAAAATGAAACTAGAACTAGATGCCACTCGTGGCAAAACATTTTAAACCTTACATCGCAGGACCTTCAGTCCGGACTGACCACGGGTCCTGAAAGATTTCAACGCTTCAGTCACAGAAATTCCGGTCAAATATTATCCATGTTCATTGAACTTTTTTCTTTTTTAAATAAAATATATTGTACAAATAGCAAACTCCTGTAAAGAATCCCTATGGTTGTGTTGGTAATGTAAGTGAGTGTGTGAGGAAGAGGAGTGTGAGAGGAAGGGTACGTTAACGTTGCAGCTGTGAACTTCGAGGTTCTGTGTTTGTACAGTTTGAATAAAAGTTCAACACCAAAGCAACGTTCTTGTGTCTTGCTTGCCAGCAGCAGATTCAAGTGAACAGGGTTAGCCGTGACGTTAGCCGTGACGTTAGCCGCGATGTTAGCCGTGACATTAGCCGCGACTACGGCCAAGGCCCATTTCCGTTTGATTTTCAAACTATGAACATTTTAATTGAAATTTAAATGAAATTCATTTGAATGGAAACCAGAGGCTGCCTGACATGTGGCCAAGACCAAGACAACTATTTCCTAATTTGAGAAAAGTCAATTTTCTCAAACGTTAACCAGAAGTAAGGGTTAACCCTACTGTATAGGAGCAGTTAGCCGTGTGCTAACCCTTAAGACCTTAAAAATACAATGCCAACCGACATGTCTTGAAACGTTGTGAGATTCTGTGTTCGGCACCTCTCACTACGGCATCAAACTTCATGGCCCTAAATGTGATGTATGTTTCCATGTGATCAATGGGAACGCATTATTCTCATAGACAGGTCATCATTTATTAAAAGTGAAATCTAAACATCTAGTTCATTATATTAAGCACAATGTCCGTAAAGTGTGTGTTTCTGTGGACTGGGTCATCATCTGAGAGCCGAAACACAGGTAGGAGGTTCAACATGACCTCTGACCTCCCATGACCAACCTCAACATGGTATTCTGTTCTATGCATCGACCTCTAACTAAAACAAACCACGGCCGCTGACAGATGGAGCGGCTGCTGTGGGGGTTCCATCTGACACTGATGACTAAACCAAGTGGAACAAAGAAGGAACTCCATTCTGCTTCAGTTCAAATCAACACACATATAATTTAATTCAATCTCTGCCTGTGATTCCAGTCGTTTACTCGCGTTGTAATTGGAGGTGTTAGGCAGATGGAAATAATTTTGCAGTAATTGCCCCGGTAGGTTAACATGCAGGGAGCAGAACCAGGACCACGGGGTGGTTTTACAGTGGAAACGAGACGGGGGGGGGGGGGGGGGGCTTCCTGTACTTCACCACTCAACTAGCAAAACACCCTTTATCCTCATTTTCATACACAGACTTAAAGAAGGAAAACCAAGCCGTCTGATTTATATTAGTTAGAGTTCATCACGTTGGGTTCATCGTGAGGAAAGTGCTCATAGCCCAAAAACATAAAGCATCTTATTCAGGGCTCAGAAAACCACCTCAGTCGAGAAAACAAAGCTCCTTAAAGTCTGTGTGATAACGGACGTTTAAATGAGATATTAATCTACAAGCTGCTCCTTAATAACAAAGGATGGATTAAATGAGGAGAATACATTTCATATTTGTATATAACTAGATGTAGTATGGCAATAAAAGTCTTTCTTCTAGAAATAAGTGTCTGCCTTCATGGCGGTGGGCGGATGGAGAAGCCACTCGTGTGTTCGTCTTCTCGTTTTCGCCTGTGGAGTTTCGGCTTAGTCGTCACACGCTGTGAACTTATCGGCAGTGACACCGGGGACAGCGTGACCCACTTCCCCCCCGACCTGGAAACACTCCCGGGCCGACCCCGAGTCCAACGGCAACGAGAAGAAAGAAAGAAAAGGGGACTGTGAATCAAATCTAGGCTAATCGTGAATTATGTAATAAAAAGGCTCAAATGATAAGCAGGGAGGTCAGCAGCAGCACGCCACGTGGGAGGGGCCACCCAGGGGACGCATCCGAGGGATGAAGAGTTCCGAGCTCACGGAAACGCCAAAACCTGCAGATGTGCGCCTGAACACGGGTGTGTGCAGGACAAAGAGAGAGAGAGAGAGAGAGAGAGAGAGAGAGAGAGAGAGAGAGAGCGAGAGAGAGAGCATGTGCTGGGCGGCAGCCAAGTAGTTCCATATGGGTGTCGAGTTCACGGGTCCGGGGGGGGGGGGGGGAACGTGCAAAGTTGAGGAGAGAAAGTTCCGTCCCCAGCTGGTAAAGGGAACCCGTCTCACCCCACAGGCGACCTGCTCGTCAGCCATTGGTCATCGGGTCATTGGGGGAGGGGAGGGGCCAAAACATGACACCGGTCACAGGACGGGTTAACATGAAGGACGCATCGGCTTCAAGAGGAACATCGATGTCCATCCCGGAGACGTCGGCCCCGTGGCTCCGCAGATCGCTTTATAACCCGATGAACCGCAAACCAATCGGCTAATAAACAAACATCTGCAGGTCCATGAAGACGAAGGTGGATGCTCAGAGTTTGAGGATGAGGAGGATGATGAAGCATCAAAACACCGACGTTCACACATTGGAGGTCTGCAGCGATGTGGCCCCTGACCCGCCCCCCCCTCCTTGACCCCAGCTTGACCCTTTGCCCAGTGCGTGCACCGAGGCGTCCCGGGGGGGGGGGGGGCCCACCTCGTCAAGTTTACAACCCAATCGGGCTCCGGCCTCATAAACCCTGCCTCCTCCTCCTGCAGCGTGCACTACAATGGCGGTCATTCACCGCGTGCAGGTTTAATAGTTCCTCTCTCCGGCCTCCGTCCACTTCTTAGCCAACAGCCCCCCCCACACACACCACCACCTTTCTCCTCTTGCAGCTTTATAGCAGGCGCGATGAGGAGAGCTGCACACAATCAGGTCAGCACAGTCACGGCAAGGTCAGCATCTTCTGAACTGTGTCTGACCTCTGACCCCCCCATGCGATGGCAGCCCCGAGTGAACTTCGCCTGAACCTTAACATTGGACCGCGGCCTCACCCCCTGGACCCCCGGGAGCCACAGAGTCTCATATGTGTGACGTCTTTGCATCTGAACCGTGACGCCGAGAGGTCACGACCTATGACCCCTCCCATAGAGCAGTCAGAGGAAATAGAATATGAATCATCCGGATGTGCAGATTGAACTACTGGCAGGTTTCATTTGAACCAACTCCTTTTTATTTGCCTCCGTTACGGCCCTGAAGGAAGCAGCTACGCCATCTATAAGCGAGTGAACACCGCCCCCTAGTGGACGAAAGTGAAAAGCCATGCAATTAAATCACAGCCCTCCACTTCACCACTAGATGGCGCTGCCATCATGATGACGGTCGATGAGCCAGAGCTCCTGAAGGGGGGGGTGGCGTGACTCACCCATGCTGTCGGTGTGCTCCGGCTCCAGGGGAAGGTCACTGAAGAAGCCTGAGAAAGGAGGACAGGTGTTAGCCGGTATCGTGGAGGTCCAAGACGCTCCTTATGTGGGGCAACATGAAGAGGACTCCTTCTCCTTGGAGAGAAGGAAAGGAAGCAGCCGTTCGCCTTGGAGACATCGGCTCCAGAAGCAACGCCACGGCGATGCTCACAGAGGAAGGGCCTCTGTTCCTTCCTGTCAGAACCAAGGAGCCTCACGGGCCGAGGCCTCCTGGACTGGGCTTTGTGCATGGAAGGAGGATTTCATCCGGCACCGTGTCAAACCGACCCACATCATTCAGAACATACAGCCCGTTAACGCTAGATGACATCATTCAGGACTCGGCCAATCCAGACACCGTAGGACCCGGTTCTGGTTGGACGACTCGGCTCTACATCGAGTGTGTTGGACAGAGACGTGGCTCACTGGTTCTGACGGGAGCACTTGGACTACCGCTGACTAAAACACTGAAGTTCCTGGTTAAAGTTTAAATTGACCATTTACTAAGTCCCGCCCCTGGAACACAGACGGGCCAATCACAGCTCAGACCAGGGTCCAAACAACCACCCGGCTCGACACCACGGAGGGTTTCAGAGGTTCTTCATGGATGAATTCATGTCCCATTACTAACTACTTCTTCCCCTGGACTCTCTGCTTTCTCTCCTCAGGTTTACATGGATCGTGGTTCTATCTGGACTCGGGTCCTGCCCGACACCTCCTGATATTATCTTTATTAGTTGCATTGAGAAGTTTAATATTAGCACTTTTGTCATTATTCTACTATATCCACTGTTGCTAGTAACGCTCATCATCCTTCTATTTTCATTATATTAATACTTTGTTATATTCATTTAATGTGTTGTACTCTGACGCGGTTCATTTTCTTGAGTTGTTCCTGCTCCGATGCGAGGTCAAAGGTCAGGGAGGTCGTACGAGAACAGACTGAAGATCTGAGGATAATGTCCTTTTGGGCTATACGAAATAAACTGAATCTTTCACCAAGTTTAACCCAGGTTATTTTAACCCAATTTTAACCACAGTTGCACATAATTAGTTGGAGTAAAGTGACAAGTGCACTTCCAAAATGTCAAACATACACCAGCATCTCCTCTTGGTGTCTGGGGAGCGCCGGCTGAACGCCGTGCAGCCGGCAGGACGACCACACCGACAAATTAGATCAGACGTAAGGCCTGATATCATCTGACGGAGCAGAACCCCGGAACAATCTGTTGGCTTCATATTGGTTACTCTGGCCATGTTTCATACCCCCCCCATCAGCAGCGCGGCCATCTGTGGGCCGCCGTCTGGAGACACGGCGTCTACTTCTCACTTACACGGCGCCCGGCCAGCTCCATCGCTCACATCCAGACCCCCCCCCCCTATCTGTGTCAGAGTACCACCCTGCTATCAACAGCTGTAGACCCCTGACCCGGCACACGCCAGCTGCCCCCCCCCCAGCCCCACAGTCAACAGCAGCATATGTTCTCCCTGGAGCATACACACCACACACACACACTGTTCCAACACACGTGCCTCACTGCCCCACCCTCACATACACACACACACACACACGTGCCTCACTGCCCCACCCTCACCCACACTTACACTGACGGGTAACACACAACCCCCCCCCCCCCCGTGATATGTCAAAGCTTTTCAAAAGGTTGCAAGTGAACACTTTACTTTGATTTCAGTGAAGAGAGATTCAGTTCATCTTGAATATCAAGTCAATAACTTCAACTATAGCAAAAATGATATATTTAGTCTCAATGCTGCTTTATAACCGTGTTATTGCTTTTCTTTAAATGACTGAACGCGTCGTTGGGGTCGGCTCAAACTAATGACAAACACACCGATAGTCTGTGATCAGGGAATAAAGGAACGTTTTCTATACGGTGAGTTTCTCCAATGAGAGATGGAGATATATTGAGTGAAACGTACGTCTCTTATCAGTGAACTTTGTGTGGCACTCAAACCAAACCTTTAACAGATATTCAGCTCCATGCGATACTCGGCCATGAATATGAGATATATACCAAATCTGTGGATTAAAAAGGCCGAACTTTGCCTGGGAGAGAGTTCTTTCGAGCGCTTCTACTCTGTTCAGAGAATACATCCACCAGATCGAGTCGCTGGCTGAACTCTCCATCAGGCCTCCACATGGCGACGCACGCTTTTAATTGGTGACCCCGAAGTCATTTGTAGCTTTATCTGGCGTTTAAAGAGTCCGTTGAGCATGAATGGAGGTTCAATCGGTGAAGTAAACAACTAGTGGGAAGAAATGTGTGTTTTACAAGAACTTTGACGTATCAAGAGAAGTTCATCCGTGAGCTGTTGAGGTCATTCTGGACCAGAGTGGTTCTTCACCGGGTCACCGCCTGAAGACTCGGGGACAGAAAGACTTCCGGTAGAGGTCGAGGCAACACAACTCTTCATCAGTACCAATCAAAGCTCAATCTTTACCCGATACCGGCCCTTTAAATGTGAGTTCTCTCCCTGTAAAGACTTTAAACTGGACGAAATTCATGAAACAAGAGTTCATGCTCCAATGTTTCTACAGCTCAGTGATCAAAGTGGTCGAAAACAACAGGCGGCTTATCGGTCATATCATGTCCACTGCTCTGGTCAGCTGGTATGAGAGGCAGATCTGGGACCAGGCTCAGGCCTTGTGGATCAGGATCAGGCCTTGTGGATCAGGCCTTGTGGATCAGGATCAGGCCTTGTGGATCAGGATCAGGCCTTGTGGATCAGGATCAGGCCTTGTGGATCAGGCCTTGTGGAGCAGGTCTTATGGATCAGGCCTTGTGGATCAGGCCTTGTGGATCAGGCCTTGTGGATCAGGATCAGGCCTTGTGGATCAGGCCTTGTGGATCAGGCCTTGTGGATCAGGATCAGGCCTTGTGGATCAGGCCTTGTGGATCAGGCCTTGTGGATCAGGCCTTGTGGATCAGGATCAGGCCTTGTGGATTAGGCCTTGTAGATCAGGCCTTGTGGATCAGGCCTTGTGGCTCAGGATCAGGCCTTGTGGATCAGGCCTTGTGGATCAGGATCAGGCCTTGTGGATCAGGCCTTGTGGATCAGGCCTTGTGGCTCAGGATCAGGCCTTGTGGATCAGGATCAGGCCTTGTGGATCAGGCCTTGTGGATCAGGCCTTGTGGATCAGGCCTTGTGGATCAGGCCTTGTGGAGCAGGTCTTGTGGATCAGGATCAGGCCTTGTGGATCAGGCCTTGTGGAGCAGGTCTTGTGGATCAGGCCTTGTGGATCAGGATCAGGCCTTGTGGATCAGGCCTTGTGGATCAGGCTTTGTGGAGCAGCACTAGAGGAGCTCTCCAGTGTGTGGTCTCTGGTGCTAATCCTCCTGACAGTTTATTGACCGCTGTAGCCCGAGGCCGGCACACAGGCCGCCTGCTCCGCGGTGGCCTATTGTGTGTGCACAAAGAAAGGCTGCATCTTTAACCTTTGACCTCCATCAGCTCAGCATCAACACCCCTCCGACTCCCTCCTTGTGGAGGACGCATGCGATGCATGTCCGATGTGGCATTTAGCTCCTCCAGTAGCTGCTAGCAAAAGCTCAGTGAACAGCAGGTCTGAGCTCTAGAGCTGAAACAGAAAATCAGGGCGGGAGAAAATATCAACACCCATGTGTATCGCAGGGTTCTGTGATGGTGTATAGATCCCCAAATACACGAACGATTATTTATTTATAGTTTGCAAAGACTCAGATTACACAAAATGTTTTTGATGGTGTTACAGGGACTATGATGTATGCACACAGTTTAGATTGACTTTGTTTTTAGTCAGATTTTAATGCATATATATAATATACAATAATACATGTAATATATATAAATAAAATTATATATAATAATATATATACATATATAATAATTGATATATATAATTATTATATATTACCTATATATATAATAATTGATATATTTATCGATATAAATATAGATGTTATATACAAAATAAAATATATATAGATAATATATATGTATATATATATACACACATATATACATAATAATATATATATATATATATTTCCAACACCCGATGTTATGTCCCTAACAGTACACCAGACTGTAAACCCCTCTACTACCTCTCCAGTGACCTCTGACCCTCAGGGCAGCGAGCCACATTCCTTCCTGAAGGAGCCATCTGGCCTGATGTTGGTGCTCAACGTATGGAGGCGGCTTCATGTACATGCAACAGATACTGAAGCCCCGACCTCTGAAGCCTCCACCCTGAACCATTAGCTTCCCAGGAATGCCTCCACCCACCCTCCACCAGTCCATCTCGGCTGCGCGGCCCCAGATGGTCGCGGTTCCGCGTGGCTGACGCGTCATCGGAGTCGGTCGGCCTGTACCTGGCAGCCGGCCCTCATCTACACGGCCATCATCCATCACACGTGGTGAGGAGGCGGAGCCAGTCGGAGAGCAACCTCGCTATTGGCCATGAGTGAAGAGCTGCTTCTCTTTTTAGTTAAAAAAAAAAAATCTGTAGACTACTGCCTAATTGTGTTATTATTGCCTAATAGTCTTATTATTGCCTAATAGTATTGAAATTTGTATGACAAATCTCATATCCTGTAAGCCTAAATATGTATATTTAAATAAAGGTTAAAAAGTTATTTCACGAGTTTCAAAAAGTGCCCCAATTTATGTTTAAATGCTCCTGGACTTCAGTGGGGGAACCGCCCCCTAAATAATATGTCAATGTCAATGCCCCCCCCCCACCGTGACTAAACCCATTAAAGGCACAGTGCGTCCCACTTTGAGCTGATGGAGACATCAACGTGACTTAAATTAAATAGTTTAGTTTCTTAAACTTTAAAATCCTCCTCGGTCAACACACGGTCAACTCTATTAATCTAGCGGTGGTCTTTGGTCTCCTGGTTCGTCATGTTTTATGTTTAATCCAGTTTATCCTGTTTGTTTTTATTTATCCAGTTTTCCTCTTTTTCCATCCTTTTCAAAAAAATCAACTACGTCAATTATTGTATGAATAATGTTTATTGTCCGGGTTTTTTGGTAATATTCTAGAAAATACAAATAATATTATTAATTACTTTATTTATATAGCACCTTTAAAAACAGAGTTTACAAAGTGCTCTACAGAGAATCAAGGCAACACAAATAGAATAGTAAGATAAATATCAAATAAAAAACAGACAAACTAAATGAGGGGAACTAAAGAACGTCTTAAAGGACGACATCACTTACAAGCTGATCGATAGAAATGTGTTTTAAGAGATTTAAAAGAAGTTACTGAGATGACCTCCTCCACCGCAATGGAGGGGATCCCAATCAGTCCATTCAGCGTGGCATGTCACATGACGCGGTGCCCAGAGGGGATGCTGAATGGTGTGCACTCGCATTTCCCTTTTCTCGTGAAGGCTCTTGAACACAACATTACATCAGAGCGGGTTGAGTTAGCCTTAGAGATAGAGTAAGGAGATGAGGTTCCTCTAGGAGCCTTAGAGATAGAGTAAGGAGATGAGGTTCCTCTAGGAGCCTTAGAGATAGAGTAAGGAGATGAGTTTCCTCTAGGAGCCTTAGAGATAGAGTAAGGAGATGAGGTTCCTCTAGGAGCCTTAGAGATAGAGTAAGGAGATGAGGTTCCTCTAGGAGCCTTAGAGATAGAGTAAGGAGATGAGGTTCCTCTAGGAGCCTTAGAGATAGAGTAAGGAGATGAGGTTCCTCTGTAGGAGCCTTAGAGATAGAGTAAGGAGATGAGTTTCCTCTTTAGGAGCCTTAGAGATAGAGTAAGGAGATGAGTTTCCTCTAGGAGCCTTAGAGATAGAGGAAGGAGATGAGTTTCCTCTGTAGGAGCCTTAGAGATAGAGTAAGGAGATGAGTTTCCTCTAGGAGCCTTAGAGATAGAGTAAGGAGATGAGGTTCCTCTAGGAGCCTTAGAGATAGAGGAAGGAGATGAGTTTCCTCTGTAGGAGCCTTAGAGATAGAGTAAGGAGATGAGGTTCCTCTAGGAGCCTTAGAGATAGAGGAAGGAGATGAGTTTCCTCTAGGAGCCTTAGAGATAGAGTAAGGAGATGAGGTTCCTCTAGGAGCCTTAGAGATAGAGGAAGGAGATGAGGTTCCTCTAGGAGCCTTAGAGATAGAGGAAGGAGATGAGTTTCCTCTGTAGGAGCCTTAGAGATAGAGTAAGGAGATGAGGTTCCTCTGTAGGAGCCTTAGAGATAGAGTAAGGAGATGAGGTTCCTCTAGGAGCCTTAGAGATAGAGTAAGGAGATGAGTTTCCTCTTTAGGAGCCTTAGAGATAGAGTAAGGAGATGAGGTTCCTCTGTAGGAGCCTTAGAGATAGAGTAAGGAGATGAGTTTCCTCTAGGAGCCTTAGAGATAGAGTAAGGAGATGAGTTTCCTCTGTAGGAGCCTTAGAGATAGAGTAAGGAGATGAGGTTCCTCTAGGAGCCTTAGAGATAGAGTAAGGAGATGAGGTTCCTCTAGGAGCCTTAGAGATAGAGTAAGGAGATGAGGTTCCTCTGTAGGAGCCTTAGAGATAGAGTAAGGAGATGAGGTTCCTCTTTAGGAGCCTTAGAGATAGAGTAAGGAGATGAGTTTCCTCTGTAGGAGCCTTAGAGATAGAGTAAGGAGATGAGGTTCCTCTGTAGGAGCCTTAGAGATAGAGTAAGGAGATGAGGTTCCTCTAGGAGCCTTAGAGTTAGAGTAAGGAGATGAGGTTCCTCTAGGAGCCTTAGAGATAGAGTAAGGAGATGAGGTTCCTCTGTAGGAGCCTTAGAGATAGAGTAAGGAGATGAGGTTCCTCTAGGAGCCTTAGAGATAGAGTAAGGAGATGAGGTTTCTCTAGGAGCCTTAGAGATAGAGTAAGGAGATGAGGTTCCTCTAGGAGCCTTAGAGATAGAGTAAGGAGATGAGGTTCCTCTAGGAGCCTTAGAGATAGGGTAAGGAGATGAGGTTCCTCTGTAGGAGCCTTAGAGATAGAATAAGGAGATGAGGTTCCTCTGTAGGAGCCTTAGAGATAGAATAAGGAGATGAGGTTCCTCTGTAGGAGCCTTAGAGATAGAATAAGGAGATGAGGTTCCTCTGTAGGAGCCTTAGAGATAGAGTAAGGAGATGAGTTTCCTCTGTAGGAGCCTTAGAGATAGAGGAAGGAGATGAGGTTCCTCTGTAGGAGCCTTAGAGATAGAGTAAGGAGATGAGGTTCCTCTAGGAGCCTTAGAGATAGAATAAGGAGATGAGGTTCCTCTAGGAGCCTTAGAGATAGAGTAAGGAGATGAGGTTCCTCTAGGAGCCTTAGAGATAGAGTAAGGAGATGAGGTTCCTCTGTAGGAGCCTTAGAGATAGAATAAGGAGATGAGTTCCCAATGACCCCAACAAGCAGGTCCAACCCTGGAACTGAACCTCCTCGACAGCCGACTCGAGTCATTATAGCCAGAGAGGTTATAGGGGCCCTCCACACCTTCATTCAGGACCTTATGTCCACTTCCTGTCCTGTGAAATGTTATTAACCACGTGGTGAAATCCCATCAAACGCGCCATGCCGTGAACCTGTACCGTGTCGGAGGACCCAATGGCTCCAACGCTGGACACGCTTGTGAAGGAACTCGAGTGCCGGCTTCACAGGCTGCTGCCGTCCCTGACCTCTACACCTGACCCTTGACCTCCGGTGTGTAACAGCGCAGCACAATGTCCGATCCGTCCTCCCGAGGTGCCGCAAGTTCAGACCTCCGCCTCAGATTTTGACCAAACTCGCCGGTAGCATCGGAAAGACAGCTAGACACATGTATTATCTACACAAAGTCAGTTTAGATACGTTAGCGCTGTGAGAGACGCTCTGCCTGTTGCACGTCCTCGTAAACCGATATGTACGTAGACTAAGAAACGTGATTTAACCCTTTGAGCTCTGATAGATCACTTTTCTCGTCTCACTCCCAAAAGGAAAGTTAATGTGTCTTTCCCAAAATGTTGAGGTATTCCTTCACGGATTCCAATGATAACAAATAATTAAACTGCACGTTGAAGATAAAGAAGTTAATATTGGTCTTGTTTTAGACAAATGGGTCACCAGGGGTCAAACTACAACCATCCAATGGAAGTAAGGAAGCACTTCCACACACTACATATTAAGAAATATGTAAAAAATTATCATAAAAATCATCAGTCTCTTTTACAAAGGAAATACAATCATCAGTCATTGCTGATGTCTGAGGGAGCCATCTCGTGATTGGTGGCTGGACAATGGGCTGAAGGCCACCGTTTACGGCCTCACACTTTCCCAGTGCAGTGTGTTGTGTTAGGCTAATTAATGTATGGCTTTATCTGAGCTAATCCGGCCTGAGGGTCACGCTGTGGTCAGGGGGGGGGGCCCCCATCACCGCTACTTGACACGCTCAAAGGAGCCACTTCCCTTTCATGATGCCCGGGGTCACAGTTTTACGGCCTCAGAGCCGGCCGGCGCACCGCGCTGTGCACACCGAGGCGGAAAGCAGCCATCTGAGAGCCATCATCGGAGGAAACCAACCGAACGACCAGTGAACGCACCGCGGGACGGACCACTGAACGCACCGCGGGACAGCGCATCAGCTCCATCTCAAAGGTAAACACGGAGGAAACACCCAGGTGAAAATCAGATCGCTGGAATATGGAGGAAATATATTCTTTAGTCCAGGTTCCCTCGGTAAGGTAAGGAGGTTTAATGACTTCGTAAAAACACTCGGAGCTAAATTAAGATGGCGACTCATCAGTCAGTACAGCAGCAACAGTAAAAAGGACATTTCTAATTTAAAACAATACAAACTAAGCAGGTTGGAGCGACCAAGAGGATCCTCAGATAAACTTCATCTCGACACGAAGGTCTGAATCCGACCGACTAGGTTGGCCACTTGATATGAAGAGAGTCATGTAGACGTACGATGCAGTTTATCAGCTCGATAATGAAATATAACAAAGGAATAAAAGCTTTATTACAGAAACAATACGTTGAGTTGACAGATCCCCCTAAACCCGCCAAGGTCCCCCTAAGCCACCTCCCGGTCCCCCTAAGCCACCTCCCGGTCCCCCTAAACCACCTCCCGGTCCCCCTAAGCCACCTCCTGGTCCCCCTAAGCCACCTCCTGGTCCCCCTAAATGTGGTTGCCAATTCCTCAAAATGGTTGCCACCTGGCAGCCCTGCTGAACACATTTTACCTTTCATAAATGCAGCTGCTCTCGTGAGGAGTTTAAACTGAATGTTATGCAACTACTTTCCCACAATAAGAGGAACAATAGATGCAAAGGCTCCGCCCACAGGCCTTAACCAGTGAGCCGTGGGGAATGTCTTCCCTAGCGCCGGTTGTTTGTAATCGTTTAGCAGATTCCTGTTAAAGTTGCCGATGTGTCGGCTCTGTGTGTCTTTTCTGTTGACTGCCAAATGACTGGGTCCATAAATCAGTGAAGAGGAGCAGGAGCAGGACTGGGCTCCACCTTCAACAGATTACCATGCGACCTCCAGTCAGTGAGCATCTTCAAATATTCCAACCCTAGTGACTCCCAAGAGGAATAAACTGAAGGAAAACAGCCATCATGTACAGACCAAGGTCATCCTCCACCCAAACTCATCCTCCAACAACCCAAACTCATCCTCCAAAGAAACTCATCTTTCACCCAAATTAAATCTCCACCAACCCAAACTCATCCTCCACCCAATGTGAAGATGTTTAGGGCCTCTGGCTCTGCTACGTGTTGAGTATCTCAGAGGCGTGACGATCACCAGCCTCACTGTACCGACTAATCAAAATGTGCTTTATGCCCCCCCCCCCCCCCCTGAAGCTCATTAGCAGCTGTTGGGTGCTCGGGGTCCTCACTGCCAACCCCGGCCTGTAGCTCATGGATCAAGTGGAGGCGCTGTAAATACTTTGCTGGGTTACGTGGAGGTCAGCGGAGAGCAGGCCGTTAACGCTTCAAGAGCAACATCCCCCTGACCCTGGTCACCGCTCCCAGAGGGCCAGCGACACCCCCCCACAACAACACAGCCTCGGGGGAGGATGGAGGTTTAGTCCGTCAAAGGACTTAAAAGATGCTCATCAAAAGTCACACATGATGAGTTCCCGATGTGTGCCATAGTGTAGAGGTCCATGCCAGAGGGTCTGTGTGGGGTCCTGGTAGGACTCTGGTCCCCCATCACATGACCCTCTTCACGCATGTTGCCTGGAAACCGCAGCATCGGGATGAAGGACATTCAGCCTCTAGACCTCCGAGGGGCGGAGCTTGTGAGAAATGACCGGCGTGAACAAGATGAACGCCACCAGAGCAGAATATTGGAAACGGACCATTGGCCCTATACCCAATAATAATATCATGTAAGGTAAAGATGTTTTACATTAAACATCAATTTATATAAATGGAGATATCTTCAGGCTCCATGAATACGTTCAGCATGACGTTAGCCGACACGTCAAACAGGATTATGGAGTCATAATCCGATATATGACATATCCACTTAACTAATCAGTTCCTCACACTGGTATTCTTTTGTATTATTTCACAGTGAAAACAAACTTTAAGAAAATGTAGTTAAATGGAAAATGTCCATAAATAAATTGCGTGAAATCGAATAAATGACGTAAAGGGTCACATATGTGAATAAGAGGGTTTCCTTCCTGTGAGCACGTTTACATGCGTGTTTAAAAGGCATGTGGCATTTAGAGAAAACCAAATAACCATGTCGGAACAATGTCATTAAATTAATCAAAAAATTTTACAAATATATATATATAAATCATTTATTAATATGAAAGGCATTTTTTCATTTTCATGAAGGTGGATCCATGAGTCAATCCTGTTAATTAAAACAAATCTTTTTCCAATCAAAGTGTGTTTTATTGTTATATAACTCGCGTGTCACGGTGTCGTCTTCACGCCTCATTGGAGGAAAGCGGGACAATCAATACAAATTAAAATAAGTAAAGCCGTCTCTGGTGAGGAGCTCATTGTTCCAGCTCCTCATTCAGCAACTTCCTTTAGACCTGAAACCATCTGCTGGGAGACGAGGAGACGAGCTGGAGACGCTCATCAGCTGCTGAGAGAAACTAGGGATGACTCCTAACATGTTTCACTCGACTGGGAAACTAGTGATGACTCCTAACATGTTTCACTAAACTAGTGATGACTCCTAACATGTTTCACTAGACTGGGAAACTAGTGATGACTCCTAACATGTTTCACTAGACTGGGAAACTAGTGATGACTCCTAACATGTTTCACTAGACTGGGAAACTAGTGATGACTCCTAACATGTTTCATTAAACTAGTGATGACTCCTAACATGTTTCACTAGACTAGGAAACTAGTGATGACTCCTAACATGTTTCATTAAACTAGTGATGACTCCTAACATGTTTCATTAAACTAGTGATGACTCCTAACATGTTTCACTAGACTGGGAAACTAGTGATGACTCCTAACATGTTTCACTAGACTGGGAAACTAGTGATGACTCCTAACATGTTTCACTAAACTAGTGATGACTCCTAACATGTTTCATTAAACTAGTGATGACTCCTAACATGTTTCATTAAACTAGTGATGACTCCTAACATGTTTCACTAGACCATGAGTCCTAATGAGCATTATTTCTTTTAAAATATAAATGTTAGCAGAGCTGCAACAATAGTTTTAATTATAGATTAATTGAAATATTATTATATTGTTACACTTTCCTTAAATCTGAGAGGATGAAATGAAGACAGATAAAATCAGATTGTTATCATAAATCTCTGTTTAAAATGCTAACGAGCTGCTGAGGCTATCCGGGTAACGGAGGAGTCCCAAGTAGTGAAGACACGGAAACTTCAGCTTCTAAAGAGGAAAAGATAAAAGATCCGATTGTTTCAAAGGAAATAAAAACTGTAGCTGTAAGAAATGTAACTTTAGCGTCTAGTAATATGAAACCGAGCCACGTGTAGAGATATAGAGCACACAGAGGACGCTCTGGAACACTTTTTTAAAAAAATACTTGAGTTAAACCAGAATGAGCTGAGAGGAGACGAGCAGCCCGGATGATGCCTTCACTGTCATCACGTAAACCCCGATTCTTCATTTTCTAATGGACTTAATTGAGAATAAAAGATAAAAGGTCCGATTGTCCCATTTTTAAGACAAAGAAAATAAGAACTGTTGCTTTTAGAAATGCAACTTTAGCGTGTAGTAATATTAAACTGAATCTCGTGTAGAGATATAGAGCATGTCAGAGAGCACACAGAGGACACTCTGGAAATACTTTATGAAATTAAAAAACTTTGAAAAATGATTGAAAATAGCGTCAAAGACCAACAGCCGAATGATGCTTTCACTGTCATCAAGTAAACCCTGATCCTTCAGTTTCTAATGAACTTTATGGAGAATAAAAGATAGGTCAGATTGTCCCATTTTTAAGACCCTGTCACTTCATCAAATAAAAACTGTTTAAGAAATGCAACTTTAGCGTGTAGTAATATTAAACTGAGTCATGTGTAGAGATAGAGCATGTCAGAGAGCACACAGGGCACTCTGGAAATACTTTACGAAATTAAAATACTTAAAGAAAACAGCGTCTAAGACCATCAGCCCTGACGATGGGTTGTCCAACACCTCGATGAAAGAAGGTTTTATTTCACCCCTCGTTTGCTGTAGATTCAGATCCTTTCTATTTAGATGTGTCTTTGTTAGTGTGTGTGTGGGGGGGGTCTGTTGACTCAGATCTGGTTATAGTGGAGGGAGTCAAGTTAAGAAGAAAACACCGTGATGGATCACATCTGCCTCGCGCCGCCCCTCCTCCTCCTCTACTGTACTCCTCCAGGCTCATCATTCAGCGTCACGGCGGGGGGCCATGGGGGGAGGGGGGCGGTCGCATCCTGCCCCACCCACGGCCAGCCGTCCCCTTCGCCCTGCCCCGGGGGAGGGAGAGAGAGAGGACCCCCGGCCGGAGCAGGCCTCACAAAGGCCTTTCTTTCAGTGCCAGCCTGCAAACCCCCGAGGCCCAAACTGAGCCGCCGCCACCCTCCTCCTCCTCATCATCTTCCTCCTCCTCCTCTTCCTCCCAGCTCAATGACATTACAACAGGCACACTTTGGGATTCATAGTCAACTCAAAGATCAATATAAATTGAGTTCTCCAGCGTGGCTGGAGGAGGACGGCTCGGTGACGGGCTAACCAGCTGGACGCAACATGTTTAGCTAACGGTGACTTCATCCGCCAAGCAGCACGCAGCCTCTCATTAATTAATTAATTCTTAATTATGGGATTATCTGTGTAAAAACTGGAATTTTTTTAACATCCAGAATCTTTTGCTCCGTTTAACATTTGGAGAAAGAAAAGTGATCTGAAGTTATAGTCCCCTTTTTTTACTTATATATTTTTTGTACTTTTTAGAAGTGGCCTAAAAATTAAATGTCTAGGCTGCTTTTTCCCAATTTTAGAGGAAATGTAGTTGTTACATAAAAAAATACAATAAATATCTGTGAGAAATAGCCACTAGAAAAGAAAATAGATACGAAATAAACAAAATCAAAATCAATGAGAACGCTTCCTATTGATATATTTATGATTTAAATGACGCCTCCTTACTGAAAGGCCTTCCTCACAGATTCCTTTGTTTATTATTAAATCTTTATATTCTCTCGGTTGTTTTCATGACGTTGTTGTAATTAAAAAGATCTCGTCATTTAAATTGCGTTTTAGAGAACGGAAAAAAAGCTGAATTACCAAATTACTCAAACTGGAGGAATAATTCGATCAAGGGCCGACAAACATTTTAAAAACAACTTCAGCTCATTTGTTTATGTATTAAGTTATTTATGCATTTGTTTTCATACATTCTGCGATGACGGAAATAATAATAATGAGCATTATTTATTTATATATATATATACACACATAAAATAATATCAATAAAATAAAAAAATAATCAATCATTAAATTAACATATATATATACACTAATATGATTTTTTTAAACAAATAATCAATCATTAAATTAATTGTGTATATATATATATTAAAATAAAATATAAATAAAAACAACAATCAATGATTAAATCAATTGAGAATATATATATAGTTCGCAGGGCTGTAACAGTTAATGTAATCATTGATTAATTTGTTGATTATTGTTAATTGATATTAATTTAAATAAATAAAAATAGTGGAATAAAATGTCTGTTACAATTTCCTAAAAGCATAAGTCAAATAAAAGCCGATTCATCTAATTAGCGACAGTTTATATGAACAAATAGTTTCAGTAATAAACGATACCACCAGGCTTTAAAATAAGACATTTAGTCTTTATTTCATTAATTCAAATTAAAAGTGTTGGAAACAATTTCAAGTTGATTAACTACGTGTTCTCCTTTAATTTATTAATATTAATAAAGACTGACCCCACGTGCTGCTGCGGGCTTCTCTCCATGTGATCAGCCTCACTAACCTCCTTGTAGTTAAAGGAAATGTCAATACATCTTCAACCCCCGCGTGGGGGGGGGGGCGTGCTGCAAGGCATTCTGGGCCAGCACAGAAGGTATCAAGAAATAATAAGCCAATTGAAGAAGAGTATAAACACATTTAAAATAGAAGTTCCTCAAAGTGTCCCCGGGGCTCCCCGGCCCCCCCGAGAGGCGCGTCCACGCGGGGCTTGGGGACTCCCCGCCAAGTTCAAAAGTTCACCTTTTACGATCTCCACCTCCAAATAAAAACATTCCGACCTCTGTTCCCAGCGAGCCCACCTCTCTCACACACAAACACACACACGTGCGCGCGCACAAACAATCCACTCACTTCCCCGATGCAAACATCTCTCTCCCACCTGGTCGCAGGTCGTGCCCGGCTGCTGAGGTACGTGAGGCGTTCAAAGCCCCCTCCTTAAACTTTCGGGTACAACCAGGGCACAAGCCGCCCGGTCGTACCCGCACTCCACGTCCCCTTCTCCGGCTTCATCCCCACCGCACGCGCGCCCGTGAGGGGCTCGGTGGAGGGTCTGCGGCGGCTGTGAAGCGCTCGTGCGGCGGTGATGGAGGCTCCGTGTGCACGTGTGTGTGTGTGGGCATGCACGAGCGTGCTCGGGGTCGCCTACCGTTCACGGACCTGGCGGTGCTTCTCTCCGGGAAGTCGAACCCGTTCGTCCTCTTCTCAATCTCCATCCTCCGGCAGGCAGCGGGTCCGGAGGCAGGCCGACGCGGAGAGGCGTGCACGCGGCCGGGGGCGCGCTGACAGTGGAGGTGCAGGTGGAGGTGGAGGTGGTGACTGGCTCTGCGGTGTGTCCCCGTGCCTCGGTGCCTCGGTGCCTCACTGCTCGGACCGCCGTCCCATGATGTAGTCGACTGCTTCCAGTCAGCGGGGAATGGATCCACACCCCCAGGGCGGGGCGTTCAGGGAACGCGGAAAGGGTGGGAGAAAAGAGGTTTCTGTTCATCGGAGCTTGACTAAATAATAACGATACATTGTGTTTATATTCAAAGGCTCTTTACACAATAAAGACATCAAGAATAAAAGCAATAACAATATATATTTATATTTATATCATTGGAATCAGAAGTGTTCATTGGTTATACAGTCCATGTTACTCTGTGCGTAACAATAAACATATGGTAAATAAACAAACAAATAACAGCAATGAAAGAAAAGAAAACATACATAATTAGCATTATAGGTTAAAATCATATTTAAATATGATTGTGTAACTTATGAAAGACTAAATGAGACAGCCAGAGGGCACGAATTAAAGGAACAATAACAAATAAAAAAAAATGTAAAGCCATTAGTAGCAACACACACTGATCTGTTAGCTAGCCCACTAGCCCAGCATGACGTCACGCTCTGTTCCCCGCTCCTCTAACGCGGTATACCGTATAATAGGATGAAGTGCGATTACTCCCACGGGACCTGAAGGCAGCACGGACACAACACGGACAGGCAGCCCGCTGGAGGAAATGCACAGGTGTTCCTGATAACGCGGTATGACGTGTGCGCGTGAGTCAGCGGTCACGTGACCACAGCAAAGGGAACCCAAAGAAAGGAACCCAGCTGAAGGGAATCCAAATAAAAAGAACCCAGCTAAAGGACAATCAGCTAAAGGAAACCTAACTAGAGGGAACCCAGCTAGAGGAACCCAGCTGAAGGAAACCTAGCTTAAGAGAACTCAGCTAAAGAGAACCCAGCTAAAGGAAACCTAACTAAAGAGAACCCAGCTAGTGGGAACCCAGCTAGAGGAAACCTAACTAAAGGAAACCTAGCTAAAGAGAACCCAGCAAGAGGGAACTCAGCTAGAGAACCCAGCTAGAGGAAACCTAACAAAAGGGAACCCAGTTAAAGGAAACCTAACAAAAGAGAACCCAGCTAGAGGGAACCCAGCTAAAGGAAACCTAACTAAAGAGAACCCAGCTAGAGGGAACCCAGCTAGAGGAAACCTAACTAAAGAGAACCCAGCTAGAGGGAACCCAGCTAAAGGAAACCTAACTAAAGAGAACCCAGCGAAAGTAAACCTAGCTAAAGAGAACCCAGCTAGAGGGAACTCAGCTAAAGAGAACCCATCTAGAGGGAACCTAACTAAAGAGAACCCAGCTAGAGGGAACCCAGCTAAAGGAAACCTAACTAAAGAGAACCCAGCTAGAGGAAACCTAACTAAAGAGAACCCAGCTAGAGGGAACCCAGCTAGAGGAAACCTAACTAAAGAGAACCCAGCTAGAGGGAACCTAACTAAAGAGAACCCAGCTAGAGGAAACCTAACTAAAGAGAACCCAGCTAAAGGAAACCTAACTAAAGAGAACCCAGCTAGAGGAAACCTAACTAAAGAGAACCCAGCTAGAGGAAACCTAACTAAAGAGAACCCAGCTAAAGAGAACCCAGCTAGAGGAAACCTAACTAAAGAGAACCCAGCTAGAGGGAACTCAGCTAAAGAGAACCCAGCTAGAGGAAACCTAACTAAAGAGAACCCAGCTAGAGGAAACCTAACTAAAGAGAACCCAGCTAGAGGGAACACAGCTAAAGAGAACCCAGCTAGAGGGAACCCAGCTAAAGGAAACCTAGCTAAAGAGAACCCAGCTAGAGGCAACCCAGCTAAAGGAAACCTAGCTAAAGAGAACCCAGCTAGAGAGAACTCAGCTAAAGAGAACCCAGCTAGAGGAAACCTAACTAAAGAGAACCCTGCTAGTGGGAACCCAGCTTGAGGAAACCTAACTAAAGGAAACCTAGCTAAAGAGAACCCAGCAAGAGGGAACTCAGCTAGAGAACCCAGCTAGAGGAAACCTAACAAAAGGGAACCCAGTTAAAGGAAACCTAACAAAAGAGAACCCAGCTAGAGGGAACCCAGCTAAAGGAAACCTAACTAAAGAGAACCCAGCGAAAGTAAACCTAGCTAAAGAGAACCCAGCTAGAGGGAACTCAGCTAAAGAGAACCCATCTAGAGGGAACCTAACTAAAGAGAACCCAGCTAGAGGGAACCCAGCTAGAGGAAACCTAACTAAAGAGAACCCAGCTAGAGGGAACCTAACTAAAGAGAACCCAGCTAGAGGGAACCTAACTAAAGAGAACCCAGCTAGAGGAAACCTAACTAAAGAGAACCCAGCTAGAGGAAACCTAACTAAAGAGAACCCAGCTAAAGGAAACCTAGCTTAAGAGAACTCAGCTAGAGGAAACCTAACTAAAGAGAACCCAGCTAGAGGAAACCTAACTAAAGAGAACCCAGCTAAAGAGAACCCAGCTAGAGGAAACCTAACTAAAGAGAACCCAGCTAGAGGGAACTCAGCTAAAGAGAACCCAGCTAGAGGAAACCTAACTAAAGAGAACCCAGCTAGAGGAAACCTAACTAAAGAGAACCCAGCTAGAGGAAACCTAACTAAAGAGAACCCAGCTAAAGAGAACCCAGCTAGAGGGAACCCAGCTAAAGGCAACCCAGCTAAAGGAAACCTAGCTAAAGAGAACCCAGCTAGAGGAAACCTAACAAAAGAGAACCCAGCTAGAGGGAACCCAGCTAAAGGAAACCTAACTAAAGAGAACCCAGCGAAAGTAAACCTAGCTAAAGAGAACCCAGCTAGAGGGAACTCAGCTAAAGAGAACCCATCTAGAGGGAACCTAACTAAAGAGAACCCAGCGAAAGTAAACCTAGCTAAAGAGAACCCAGCTAGAGGGAACTCAGCTAAAGAGAACCCATCTAGAGGAAACCTAACTAAAGAGAACCCAGCTAGAGGAAACCTAACTAAAGAGAACCCAGCTAGAGGGAACACAGCTAAAGAGAACCCAGCTAGAGGGAACCCAGCTAAAGGAAACCTAGCTAAAGAGAACCCAGCTAGAGGGAACCCAGCTAAAGGAAACCTAGCTAAAGAGAACCCAGCTAGAGGGAACCCAGCTAGAGGAAACCTAACTAAAGAGAACCCAGCTAGAGGGAACCCAGCTAAAGAGAACCCAGCTAAAGGAAACTCAGTTAAAGAGAACCCAGCTAGAGGAACCCCGCTAAAGGAACCAGCCCTCATTTGTTGTATTAGTCTCACCTGTGCTCGTCTTCCTGTGACGTCGTCCTGCTGTCAGTTGAGGACATGGAGTCTGTGTGTGATGTGATGTGATGTGATGTAATGTGATGTAATGTGATGTGATGTGATGTGATGTAATGTGATGTGATGTAATGTGATGTAATGTGATGTGATGTGATGTGATGTAATGTAATGTGATGTGATGTAATGTGATGTCATGTGATGTGATGTGATGTGATGTAATGTGATGTAATGTAATGTGATGTGATGTGATGTGATGTGATGTAATGTAATGTGATGTGATGTAATGTGATGTGATGTGATGTGATGTAATGTGATGTGATGTGATGTGATGTGGTGTGATGTGATGTAATGTGATGTGATGTAATGTGATGTGATGTGATGTGATGTGATGTAATGTAATGTGATGTGATGTGATGTAATGTGATGTGATGTGATGTAATGTAATGTGATGTGATGTGATGTGATGTGATGTGATGTGATGTAATGTGATGTGATGTGATGTGATGTGATGTGATGTGATGTAATGTGATGTGATGTAATGTGATGTGATGTGATGTGATGTGATGTGATGTGATGTGATGTGGTGTGATGTGATGTGATGTGATGTGATGTGATGTGATGTGATGTGATGTAATGTAATGTGATGTGATGTAATGTGATGTGATGTGATGTGATGTGATGTGATGTGATGTGATGTGATGTGATGTAATGTGATGTGATGTGATGTGATGTGATGTGATGTGATGTGATGTGATGTGATGTGATGTGATGTGATGTGATGTGGTGTGATGTGATGTGATGTGATGTGATGTGGTGTGATGTGATGTGATGTGATGTGATGTGATGTGATGTGGTGTGATGTGATGTGAGGTGATGTGATGTGATGTAATGTAATGTGATGTGATGTGGTGTGATGTGATGTGATGTGATGTGATGTGGTGTGATGTGATGTGATGTGATGTAATGTGATGTGATGTAATGTAATGTGGTGTGATGTGATGTGATGTGATGTGATGTGGTGTGATGTGATGTGATGTGATGTGATGTGATGTGATGTGATGTGATGTGATGTGATGTGATGTGATGTGGTGTGATGTGATGTGATGTGATGTGATGTGATGTGATGTAATGTGATGTGATGTAATGTAATGTGGTGTGATGTGATGTGATGTGATGTGATGTGGTGTGATGTGATGTGATGTGATGTGATGTGATGTGATGTGATGTGATGTGAGGTGATTGATGTGATGTGATGTGATGTGATGTGATGTGATGTGATGTGAGGTGATTGATGTAATGTGATGTGATGTAATGTGATGTGATGTAATGTGATGTAATATGATGTGATGTGATGTAATGTAATGTGTGTCAGTTGTTTACCTATTCAAGCTAATAGCTAGCATGCTAATGCTATCGTTAGCTTCTGGTACGCTAACATCCACCATCAGCACCTGTGATGCATCGTGAAGGTACAGAGGTCATCTCTGGAGAAGGAAACAACGGATTTGAGTCTCAGGTCTACGAGCACCAGAGTGACGGTTCCTCTGTGGACTCCATGAACACCTCAAAGCTCCTTCAAGAGCTCAGGATCCATAGTTAGGCTATGTTCTGTTGGTTCTGTTGGTTCTCAATGAGAAGACTCCACACAGGCTAAAAGAACCCAACTAGAGGGAACTCAGCTAAAGGGAACCCAGGTAAAGGAATCCAGCCAAAGGAAATACAGCGAAAAGAAACCAGCTAAAGAGAACCCAACTAAAGGGAACCCGGCTAGAGGAACTCAGCTAAAGGGAACCCAGCTAAAGAGAACGTAACTAAAGGGAAGACTCCACACAGACAGAATAGTTCTGTTCTGTTGGTTCTGTTCTGTTGGTTCTCAAAGTGTCCACCACCTGTCGACACTTGACGTGGAGAGGAATTCCTCTTCAATGATTTTGGATCAGACTTAAAGGTCCAGAGGGATCCAGGGACATCTAGTGGTGAGGTTGCGAAATGCAATCAACTGTCATGAAGCTAATATGAGAATATAACACCTGAAACACAGGACTCCTCATGGACACACACACACACACACACACACACACACACACACACAAACACACACACACAGTCAAACTCATCTTTGCTCGTTTGTTTTTCCTTCTCTATGCACATTTACACACAATTTATTATAATAATAATTATGATATACTGGTTGGTTTGAAATATTCAATAAGTAAGTATTTTAGAAAACTGATCTCATGTGCTGGTAGGACCATTCTGATCATCCCTTTTTCCCATATTCGAAAATAACATATTTTGTAATCATTGTAATAGTCTTACAACTCAATGCTGACATTATAAAAGATAATATAGAGAAGCTGATGAATAAAGTCAGGATGTACTGTGATTGCTTTTGGCCCCAGAGGCCCCCAGGGCCCCAGAGGCCCCCCAGGCTCAGTGTTCCAGCTGCTTTGTGCTCATGTGATTGAACATGTCTTAATAATTTATTATTTTAAGCTTAGTTGTAAGTTATGAACTGTTATTGCTCTGTTAACGTCTCATTGGTTGGGTCTTGTTGAGTGCGTCACGTGAGCCCTGAGCCCTCATAGGGACTCACTGTGGCTCTGGAGCGTCGATATGATAATTGACCACCAGATGGCGCCAAACGCCCTTCAGACGTGTAACGGCGCTGCATTCACACTGAAACACACAGCGACCACCAGAGAAACACAACAAGCAGAGAACAGTTCACTGCAGACACGTTTTGAATGATTATGTCAATGATTCTGTCTTATTGTTTTATTACGCTCGTATTATTGTTATCATTATTACTATGTTATTTATATTATTATAGTTCTTAATGTATATGGCATCTAAATGTTCTTTGTTGTTTATTACAAAGCTGTTTATTACTTTCTTCTTCTTATTATTATTATTATTATCATGACTACAATCACTTTGGACAAGAGAGAAACCGTCAGATCAAATGAAGAAGTGACCATCAAGATGACTTGACTTGATTATTGTTGTTTTTATTGTGATTATATATATGTGATTGTGTTATTAAGGTGGTATTATTGTTGTTATCAGTGGTGCTATGGTTGTTATTAAGGTGGTATTATTGTTGTTATCAGTGATATTGTTGTTATTAAGGTGGTATTATTGTTGTTATCAGTGGTATTGTGTTATTAAGGTGGTATTGTTGTTGTTATCAGTGGTATTGTTGTTTTTAAGGTGGTATTGTTGTTGTTGTTATCAGTGGTCCTGTGGTTGTGGTTACTCCTCCCTACAGACCGTGTGAGGAGGCCCCTCCCATCAGGAGGACACGGATGAAGCGCGTGGGGCAGCACACTGACACCATCTACTCACACACACACACACACACACACACACACACACACACACACACACACACACAGACACACTCTCTCTCTCTCTCTGTCTCTCTGTCTGGGTGCGGAAGGACATGGAGTTAAAGTAGGTCCCCGCTCCTCGTGGACGTCGCTGAGGATTTATTTCTGAACTTTACGCGCAGACACGCAGCAGAATGAGGAGCTCCGGCCGCGTGCTGGCCTGCGCGTGCGCGCTGCTGCTGCTGTGTGGGGAGGCTTCGCAGAGCAAGGTGAGGACGCGCGTGCACGAGTATGTTCTGTCGGTAAGAACAGAGACGTGCACGAGTATGTTGTGTAGGTGAGAACACACGTGCACGTTGATGGTCTGGACTGAGTTGTGATGGTCTGGACTGAGTGTTGATGGTCTGGACTGAGTGTTGATGGTCTGGACTGAGCGTTGATGGTCTGGACTGAGTGTTGATGGTCTGGACTGAGTGTTGATGGTCTGGACTGAGTGTTGATGGTCTGGACTGAGTGTTGATGGTCTGGACTGAGCGTTGATGGTCTGGACTGAGCGTTGATGGTCTGGACTGAGCGTTGATGGTCTGGACTGAGCGTTGATGGTCTGGACTGAGTGTTGATGGTCTGGACTGAGCGTTGATGGTCTGGACTGAGCGTTGATGGTCTGGACTGAGCGTTGATGGTCTGGACTGAGTGTTGATGGTCTAGACTGAGTGTTGATGGTCTGGACTGAGCGTTGATGGTCTGGACTGAGTGTTGATGGTCTGGACTGAGTGTTGATGGTCTGGACTGAGCGTTGATGGTCTGGACTGAGCGTTGATGGTCTGGACTGAGTGTTGATGGTCTGGACTGAGCGTTGATGGTCTGGACTGAGCGTTGATGGTCTGGACTGAGTGTTGATGGTCTAGACTGAGTGTTGATGGTCTGGACTGAGCGTTGATGGTCTGGACTGAGTGTTGATGGTCTGGACTGAGTTGTGATGGTCTGGACTGAGTGTTGATGGTCTGGACTGAGTGTTGATGGTCTGGACTGAGCGTTGATGGTCTAGACTGAGTGTTGATGGTCTAGACTGAGTGTTGATGGTCTGGACTGAGTGTTGATGGTCTGGACTGAGCGTTGATGGTCTGGACTGAGCGTTGATGGTCTGGACTGAGTGTTGATGGTCTGGACTGAGTGTTGATGGTCTAGACTGAGTGTTGATGGTCTGGACTGAGCGTTGATTGTCCCAAAGAGAGACTCACTGGGTGAATGTGATGGTACCTCAGTTACATGTGGCTGCCCTGGATTGTACAGCTGCTGGACTGCAGTACACACACACACACACACACACACAGCACACACACACAGCACACAGCACACACACACACTTGTATGGCCAAGTACGGTGTGTGTGACTAAACAACGGTCGGCTCTGGATATGATCCGAGAGTAAACACCCGTAGTGGACCATCATCAGAGTCCAAAGTGGGAGGAGCCATAGTGGAAGGAGCCTCAGTTGGAGGAGCCTCAGTGGGAGGAACCTTAGTGGGAGGAGCCACAGTGGAAGGAGCCTCAGTGGGAGGAACCTCAGTGCTTTACAACAGTGACCGCAGCCCAGTCCAACACCTCTGGGCGGATGGGCCCGCGGCCGGGGGCCAGATGTTGGACCTCACTGAGGTCACGGGGTCAGATCCTGAACATCTGAACATGCTCGTCCTCCAGAGATACACCTGCTCATAGTTTAGATAACTCAAACATGCTGTATAGTTTGGAGGAGGGGGAGGAGGAGGAGGAGGAGGAAGAGGAGGAGGAGGAGGAGGGGGAGGAGGAGGAGGAGCAGGAGGAGGAAGAGGAGGAGGAGGAGGAGCAGGAGGAGTAGGAGGGAGAGGAGGGAGAGGAGGAGGAGGGGGAGGAGGGGAGGGGAGGAAAGGAGGAGGAGGAGTAGGAGGGGGAGGAGGAGGAAGAGGAGGAGGAGCAGGAGGAGGAGCAGGAGGGCGGAGGAGCAGGAGGAGGAGGAGGAAGAGGAGGAGGAGGAGGAGGAGCAGGAGGAGGAGGAGGAGGGGAGGAGGAGGAGGAGTAGGAGGGGGAGGAGGAGGAGGAGGAGGAGGAAGAGGAGTAGGAGGGGGAGGAGGAGGAAGAGGAGGAGGAAGAGGAGGAGGAGGAGACGTCATGGAGCTGCTCAAGCTGACGGTCTCATCTCCAGACGTCACAACATGTTGTTGTTGTTTTGATTCATATCTTAAACACTTTGCTTATTAAAATGAACGGAACAAGCCAAGGAAAATATGCTACTTCAGTTAGCAATAGTGATCTATTTGAGTACATTTCGTGGTATTTGACACGTTGTCTTGTTCTTACGTTGTGAGTTCATATCCTCAGAGGATCTGGTGCTGATGGCATCGGTGTGTATGTGGGTTTGTCTTTGCCATGCTAGCTCTGTGCACGTCCTCCACATGGTGGCTCATTGTGTTGCTGGCGGCTCGTATTTACACTTTAAAACGAGGCATCCGGATCTCCCCAAGGTCGTTATGTCACAACCACTCAGGCGAACTGCTGGAAACACACGACATTAAAACAAGGAAACCTCGACTAACCACAGCTGGCTGCTGGGAGAACGGCTCAAAGAGACGGGTACGTCACACAGGAGGAGAACCAGAAGGCCGATGGTAGAACCCTCAGTCCATGGACCTGAAGAAGAGCACGTGATGGTAGAACCCTCAGTCCATGGACCTGAAGACGAGCACGTGATGGTAGAACCCTCAGTCCGTGGACCTGAAGAATAGCACGTGATGGTAGAACCCTCAGTCCATGGACCTGAAGACGAGCAGGTGATGGTAGAACCCTCAGTCCATGGACCTGAAGACGAGCACGTGATGGTAGAACCCTCAGTCCATGGACCTGAAGACGAGCATGTGATGGTAGAACCCTCAGTCCATGGACCTGAAGAAGAGCATGTGATGGTAGAACCCTCAGTCCATGGACCTGAAGACGAGCACGTGATGGTAGAACCCTCAGTCCATGGACCTGAAGACGAGCAGGTGATGGTAGAACCCTCAGTCCATGGACCTGAAGAAGAGCATGTGATGGTAGAACCCTCAGTCCATGGACCTGAAGACGAGCAGGTGATGGTAGAACCCTCAGTCCATGGACCTGAAGACGAGCATGTGATGGTAGAACCCTCAGTCCATGGACCTGAAGACGAGCACGTGATGGTAGAACCCTCAGTCCATGGACCTGAAGACGAGCATGTGATGGTAGAACCCTCAGTCCATGGACCTGAAGAAGAGCATGTGATGGTAGAACCCTCAGTCCATGGACCTGAAGACGAGCACGTGATGGTAGAACCCTCAGTCCATGGACCTGAAGACGAGCAGGTGATGGTAGAACCCTCAGTCCATGGACCTGAAGAAGAGCATGTGATGGTAGAACCCTCAGTCCATGGACCTGAAGACGAGCAGGTGATGGTAGAACCCTCAGTCCATGGACCTGAAGACGAGCACGTGATGGTAGAACCCTCAGTCCATGGACCTGAAGACGAGCATGTGATGGTAGAACCCTCAGTCCATGGACCTGAAGAAGAGCATGTGATGGTAGAACCCTCAGTCCATGGACCTGAAGAAGAGCATGTGATGGTAGAACCCTCAGTCCATGGACCTGAAGACGAGCACGTGATGGTAGAACCCTCAGTCCATGGACCTGAAGACGAGCACGTGATGGTAGAACCCTCAGTCCATGGACCTGAAGACGAGCAGGTGATGGTAGAACCCTCAGTCCATGGACCTTAAGAAGAGCACGTGATGGTAGAACCCTCAGTCCATGGACCTGAAGACGAGCAGGTGATGGTAGAACCCTCAGTCCATGGACCTGAAGACGAGCAGGTGATGGTAGAACCCTCAGTCCATGGACCTGAAGAAGAGCACGTGATGGTAGAACCCTCAGTCCATGGACCTGAAGAAGAGCACATGATGGTAGAACCCTCAGTCCATGGACCTGAAGACGAGCATGTGATGGTAGAACCCTCAGTCCATGGACCTGAAGACGAGCACCCGATGGTAGAACCCTCAGTCCATGGACCTGAAGACGAGCACGTGATGGTAGAACCCTCAGTCCATGGACCTGAAGACGAGCAGGTGATGGTAGAACCCTCAGTCCATGGACCTGAAGAAGAGCAGGTGATGGTAGAACCCTCAGTCCATGGACCTGAAGACGAGCACGTGATGGTAGAACCCTCAGTCCATGGACCTGAAGACGAGCACGTGTGTCTCAGTCGGAGACGTATCGGCAGCTTGATTTGTGTTCCTGTCGTACAGGAGTCGCTCATGAAGGTGTCCGTGGGTCGGGTCTCCCATGGCGGTCCGGATGAGTCTCAGTGAGACGCTGTGGAGACAGGCGGAGCAGGAATGTCGAGGTGTACCCGCTAAAGCGGCACGTGCTCGATACCCTTTGTGTTCGGCTCGTTAGCATCTCTGTGCTAATGCCAGTGTCGTTGTTGATAGTCTCAGCCCCCGACCCTCATGGTCCCCCCCCCCCCCCCCACAGTCGGCTATATAAAACAAACTGAACCGGACAGTAAGACTGCTTATCGGCTAATTAGATTCAGGATCCGGCGGGGGACTCTGGGCTGGAATGTGGACCGGTTCTGTTCCTGAGTCCCCTGGACAGGACTTTAAGGAGACTTTGACAACAAGCCGGATGGGTTTAAGACTCATTTGTGGTCCGCAGGTCATAACAGCACTCTCTATGTCCTCTTCATAGAGTTGTGTAAAGTCTGCTGAGGCGGCAGAGACACTTGTTCTTATTTCTGCTGCTGAGAGATGTTTGAACAGCAACGGCCTTTTCAACGTGGCTTTCAGAGTTTTTAATTTGATTATGATAGTGATGACCCAGTTATTGATCCATACATCACGCATGATTCAGTTGAGCCTCTGACCATGTTTGATCCTCTTGGCTTCCTGTCCTTGACCTGGTGAGGAGGCTGAAGTCTTCTTCTCCATGTTGGCTCTGCATCAGCCAGACAAACATGCAGCAGCATTGAGGAACACGTGCAGCAGCATTGAGGACCACGTGCAGCAGCATTGAGGAACATGTGCAGCAGCATTGAGGACCACGTGCAGCAGCATTGTGGAACACGTGCAGCAGCATTGAGGAACATGTGCAGCAGCATTGAGGAACACGTGTAGCAGCATTGAGGAACACATGCAGCAGCATTGAGGAACACATGCAGCAGCATTGAGGAACACGTGTAGCAGCATTGTGGAACACGTGCAGCAGCATTGAGGAACACATGCAGCAGCATTGAGGAACACGTGCAGCAGCATTGAGGAACACGTGCAGCAGCATTGAGGAACACGTGCAGCAGCATTGAGGAACATGTGCACCAGCATTGAGGAACACGTGCAGCAGCATTGAGGAACACGTGCAGCAACATTGAGGAACACGTGCAGCAGCATTGAGGAACACGTGCAGCAGCATTGAGGAACACATGCAGCAGCATTGAGGAACATGTGCAGCAGCATTGTGGAACACGTGCAGCAGCATTGAGGAACACGTGCAGCAGCATTGAGGAACACGTGCAGCAGCATTGAGGAACACGTGCAGCAGAATTGAGGAACACGTGCAGCAGCATTGAGGAACACGTGCAGCAGCATTGAGGAACACGTGCAGCAGCATTGAGGAACACGTGCAGCAGCATTGAGGAACACGTGCAGCAGCATTGAGGAACACGTGCACCAGCATTGAGGAACACGTGCAGCAGAATTGAGGAACACATGCAGCAGCATTGAGGAACACGTGCAGCAGCATTGAGGAATACGTGCAGCAGCATTGAGGAACACGTGCAGCAGCATTGAGGAACACGTGCAGCAACATTGAGGAACACGTGCAGCAGCATTGAGGAACACGTGCAGCAGCATTGGGGAACACGTGCAGCAACATTGAGGAACACGTGCAGCAGCATTGAGGAACACGTGCAGCAGCATTGAGGAATACGTGCAGCAGCATTGAGGAACACGTGCAGCAGCATTGAGGAACACGTGCAGCAGCATTGAGGACCACGTGCAGCAGCATTGAGGAACATGTGCAGCAGCATTGTGGAACACGTGCAGCAGCATTGAGGAACACGTGCAGCAGCATTGAGGACCACGTGCAGCAGCATTGAGGAACACGTGCAGCAGCATTGAGGAACACGTGCAGCAGCATTGAGGAACATGTGCAGCAGCATTGAGGACCACGTGCAGCAGCATTGAGGAACACGTGCAGCAGCATTGAGGAACACGTGCACCAACATTGAGGAACACGTGCACCAGCATTGAGGAACACGTGCAGCAGCATTGAGGAACACATGCAGCAGCATTGAGGAACACGTGCAGCAGCATTGAGGAACACGTGCAGCAGCATTGAGGAATACGTGCAGCAGCATTGAGGAACACGTGCAGCAGCATTGGGGAACACGTGCAGCAACATTGAGGAACACGTGCAGCAGCATTGAGGAACACGTGCAGCAGCATTGAGGAATACGTGCAGCAGCATTGAGGTACACGTGCAGCAGCATTGAGGAACACGTGCAGCAGCATTGAGGACCACGTGCAGCAGCATTGAGGAACATGTGCAGCAGCATTGAGGAACATGTGCAACAGCATTGAGGAACACGTGCAGCAGCATTGAGGACCACGTGCAGCAGCATTGAGGAACACGTGCAGCAGCATTGAGGAACATGTGCAGCAGCATTGAGGAACACGTGCAGCAGCATTGAGGAACACGTGCACCAACATTGAGGAACACGTGCACCAGCATTGAGGAACACGTGCAGCAGCATTGAGGAACACGTGCAGCAGCATTGAGGAACATGTGCAGCAGCATTGAGGAACACATCTGGCTAGAGGTTCTGTGACTTCTCCGCATCAGTTGTGGCTCGGCTGTGTTGAGCGCTGCAGCTCAGCCTCAGTAGGAAGAGTTGATCTGATGACCTCTCTTGACCTTTAGCTCGGCGTGGGTCAAGATGTGGCCGGCTCTGCACTCAGGGGTCCTGCCCCACATCAGACCCCCCCGGTCTGTGTAAGTCAGTCTGGAATGTGAGCTCCGGCTGTTTCTGAAGGAGTAATAGCTCTGGCTCATACGAGGCAGCCAAAGGCCCGTTGTGCGTCCTTATGAGGTGTGTCTGTGTCTGAGGCTTCTGTTTACACGAGGGAAGTGTGTGTGGCTTTGTGTCAGGATCACTTTCCTTCCCTTGCTTTTGTTTGCCTTTCATAACACAAATATATTCCATGAACAGCCAACAGATGTTGGACTAGTGGACTAGATGACGGGTAAACGTCCAGCGCAGCACAGGTCATTGTGTTGCATTGTGGGTCAGTGGGTAGCAGGTCCATCTTTCACTCAGGGGGTTGGCGGTTCAATCCCCGCCCTAGTCGATGTTCCCTCGAGCAAGACACTTAACCCTGTTGCTAAGTCAGCTGAATGACATGTAATGTAATAATTATAATATCTCAGCCCTGAATAGTACAACAATAAAAAGATGTTTACACGTCATCCAAAAGTTTCTTATGAAAAGAAGATTCTCGTGTTACGTTATAAAAAGTATTAAATTAGTCTTTGTCAGAAAAATGTTTATTTTCACAATATAATACACCCCAATAAAGCAAAAAGAAAATGTTGTGATCAAAGCATATGAATATCTATGAGTGAATATAACTAATATGAATGGTAACACGTGAAAAAATATATTTTGTTGCATTGATTTATGTATTCTGATCAGTGGCGGCTGGCTTGGCTCCACCCACATTGAGAAGAAAAAAAAGTATCAAAAATTATAAGAATAATATTAATTATATTTATAAATTATACAAATTGTTGTTTCTTATGAAAAGAAGATTAGCGTGTTAAAGTATTAAATCAGTCTTTGTCAGAATATATGCAACAACAAAATTTCACAAAATAATACACAATGATCTTTGCAAAAAGAAAATGTTGTGATCAAAGCAAATGAATATTTATATACTGCTATGACTATAACTAATATGAATTAAAACACATTGCATTGATTTATATATTCTGATAAAAGTATAACAAATTATTAGAATAATATTACTAATATTTTTTAATTATACAAATTGTCATTATGTGTGTTTGGAGGTATGGAATACACCTCGTCATATTTGTAAAATAGGATATCGGCTCAAAAAATCTGCATCTCCTGCACTTCCTGCTCAAAATCCCCTTTTCTTTGGCTTCCTCAGATCTTCGGGGAGACGGAGCCGGTCCGGATGACGTCCGAGGGCTCCGACTGCCGCTGCAAGTGCATCATGCGCCCGCTGAGCAAGGACGCCTGCCAGCGGCTGCGGAGCGGCAGCGTCCGCGTGGAGGACTTCTACACGGTGGAGACCGTCAGCTCCGGCGCCGACTGCAAGTGCTCGTGCACGGCGCCGCCCTCCTCCCTCAACCCCTGTGAGAACGAGTGGAGGATGGAGAAGCTGAAGAAGCAGGCGCCCGAGCTCCTGAAGGTGAGGAGATATGAATATCTACATGATGCTTAAAATGCACATAGTAGCACAGAGAATAAATCAACAATATGGAAAATAGTCAAAAAACATACAAGTTTCAGAAAACCAATGAAAGGTAAAGTCCAGTTCTGAAGGTCATGGTTCAACTCTGTGGGACCTGGTTATAGTTTGATGTCATCGCACATCTTTCATGAGCACGCCTGCACATACCTGAAGCTCACGTTCATGTTTCACCGGCAGGAGAAGCATAAACGACGTAGCATGTGAAGCAAAACACAGGTCCAGATGTCTGACTGCACTTCCAGAGCAGGCCAACATAAAGGAAACAATGAAAAGGAAAGGTCTAAATCACAGGTGTCAAACACACACAAGTCATTTTATGTGGCCCGCGACGGCTTGAAACACATATGATCGCCTTTATCTTTTAAAAAAAGTTTTTAAAAATCATGTGCTTTTATTTTGAAGGTCATTTTTTGTTCACTCTCCTTCATACTTCGTTCACACCAAAAGAGAAGCGAACTCTCGCGTGGCTTTACTTGCGTAACTATTTGTGATCGTTCTCTTCACTCGGAGAGGGGGTGTGGCTTATCGCCATGGAAACAGTTCATTACCGCCGTCCACCACGTAAGAAATAACAAATATTGCCCCAGACCAGTCCAGACCAGTAGAGACCCACTGCCCCAGACCAGTGGACTCATTAAGACGGACCATCAGGGTGGAGGTCATCGTGGTCGAGAAAGAAGAGCTCATGAGATGGTGAGTAACAAAGTTCTTTTCTTTTCATGAGCAGCTCCAGTCCATGGTGGACCTCCTGGAGGGAACCCTCTACAGCATAGACCTGATGAAGGTCCACGCCTACATCAACAAAGTGGTGTCTCAAATGAACAACCTGGAAGAGGTAGGCACCCAAACAGCATGTCCTCAGACCACGAGCATTAACTCATGTGAATTAACTACAACGGGCACTCGGTAGAGCGCATACCTTCACATATCACAAGATTGGTCATTGAGTTATGAACATGTTGGCATTAGCTGCATGCCAATTGGATATAAATTGACCGTGCTATGGTAAAAAGATGTTGACCTTTTCATGACCTTGACCTTGACCTTTGACCCGATCGATCACAAAATCTAATCAAATGGTCCCTGGATAATAACCAATCATCCCACCAAATTTCATGGGATTCGGTTTAATACTTTTTTACTTATGCGGATAACACGCACGCATACAAATACACGGCGATCAAAACATTACCTCCCGCATTTTCAATGCGAAGGTAATAATATGATTATGGACGGTTATACCCAATACCGATAGCTGGGCTTTGGGTTCTGATCAGAAACTTTGCTTTATTAGCTTTGGGACACAAAGTGGAAGGTACATATGAATGTATCCAACTGTTATTTATCATTCAAACAATGGTCAGAACAGGAATGTAAATTCTAGTATATTGTTTATAGTGTATACACAATGAACTTGGTTGAATAGATGGGCCCTGTTGTTACTGATACACGGTCTAGATATTTGAGTCGGTATTGGTGGATCCTTAATCATGATCAAATGGTTGTTTATTTAATAAGTAATTATGTTATCTTGCAGACAATCAAGACGAACCTCACGCGAGACAATGAATTTGTCCGAGAGAGCATGACGAGCCTCACCAACCAGTTCAAGAGATACGAGAACTACACCAACGTGATGATGAGCATCAAGAAGGAGATCTCCAGCCTCAGCCTGCAGCTGCTGCAGAAAGACTCCTCAGGGAACACGGCTCAGGTTCATGCACTGTTGGATACATACGAACAGTGGTTCTTTACCTGGGTTAGGCGAGTCGCTCTCAGGGGTTCAGCAGGGGTCAAGACACACAGTACAGCTTGATGAAGCTTGCAGGGTTCAGTACCTCGAATAAGGTTAAGAACCAACATACTCGGACATTGTCTTACTTCCAGAAGTGGAAGTCGTATTCGTAGTTGATGAGCAGGACATCGAGTGTTTATGTTGCCTCATGTCTCTGTGTAGTGGGGGTCTTACGACAAAGTATTTGACGACTTTACAGTGGGAACTGCTGCAACAGAGATGCATTTGGTCCAGTAGTAATATTATCTGCACGAATAATAATAATACTGGCGACATTATTATTTGCAATACCAATAATGAGTGTGTCATCTTTACAGGACACCCATGGTGAGAGAAGGAAAGAGACCGTCAAAGCACCCAACAAGAAGAGCCCTGCTGCCAAACTTTCACCCAAACCGCCCAAAGAAAAGGTCGTAAAGCCCAAGAAGGAGGTCATTAAACCCGGGAAGCCGGCCAAGCCTGACCCTACAGCCAAAGCCAAGGGGGCTGGCCACCAGCCCGGCGTGGTGAGGGGCATCACATACTACAAGGCTGCCAAGGCCGCGGAGGACGAGCACAGAGGAGGTGAGCGAGTTGGCCTCTGTCTGCTCTCAGGGTGTCTTCACAGAGCAAACATTGTGCTCGGACTACATTCCCATCTGTGAGCGCTCCACTGTGGGTGGGTGATGCAAACTTGATCTAACCCCACAAGACACTTTGCTGGATGAGGATCATCGGCCCCCAGTGAAGCTCTTTATTGTCTGGATTTAGTCTCCAATTGAGGACACAAAAAAGCTTTCCTTTGAATGTTGCTTTACGAGTAAGCTAAGGCTCTAATTGTGTTGACACTTACAATAAAACAGGATCCGCCTCGATACAGGACTCAGACCACTGTTGTTTTAAGCAGGATTGGATTTCTGGTGCACATTTAGCAAGACAGGAAAACCCAATAGATGGAGCTGATGGAGCTGATGGAGCTCTGTGTCCATGACGGGATCTTCACAACAATGTGTGGGGACCCTCATCCTGACTCCTTCCAATCCTCTTTAAGTCTAGTTGAGTGAATAAGTGTGCTGCGTTTGCACAGGGCACACACACATAATGCTGCTCCGCCACCCATCAGAACCTCCGCCAGCCCGCCATCCTCAAACCACTGAAACCAGTCGGCCGCATTTCCGTAATTCAGTTCAGAGGTAGGTGCTCAGTGTATCCTTAAACGCCGTAATCTGGCCACGAGCAGGATGCAGGAACTTGTATTCATCCAGGCAAGGTTCCTGAAATGCTTCTCTTCAAGTGTTGTGACATTGAACTGGGAGTTGCCCAATGGAACCACAGTTCTCTACTTTGGCCACTAGGGAGCTGGAGTTCAGTGAGGAAAATGCTAAACGCTCACTTAACCTGCCTCCACTCGCTCTTTATCCGAAACCTCTCATCAGTTATCATGAATGTATGGAGCCAACTAAGACTGAGACTGAGGCATTTGTAGCCAATGAGGATCAAGTCTTCTCAGTCATGCCAAGAAACGAGCATGGTCCTCTAAAAACGACTTCAATATCTTCCTCATGTTAAAGGGGTCATTGATTAGTCTCATAGTAACACAAATAGTATCATGTGCATCCCATCGACTGACCAGATGGATGTCCGTTAACAATTATCTGTCCTCTTTCATGTCGTCTCCGCACGGAGCCGTGAGCTCTAACCACATGGGTTCCTTTAGTTTGGTTTTGGCAATGAGCGTTACATTGAATTACACTTACAATTCAAAACTCCCTAATTTGTCTTCAAGACTTAAAGGCTCTTGTTAATTGTAAAGCCCTCTCAGAGTATTGTTTCCCTCCGCCATGAGCTCCAGGTGTTGGTGTGCTGCCGGACGGTCTTCACATCTGCCTGGCAGCACATGAGTCCATGCGGGGAGCAGACGTTCTGCTCAGGTTGGATCGGATTCAGTCTGCTGTCTGTTTCAGAGCAGAATACAAGTGACTGTACGAGCCTGAAACAAAAAACAAAGAAGCACTTGTATTGGGTTTTATCCCAACCATCTGGCTCTCAAGGCCTCGGTGTGATTAACCTCGGTGTGAGGCATAAAAAGATCCAAGATTAGCGTATTTAACATTTACACATTTTTCATCTTCTGGATTCACTAATCATAAAATGTTTTTTAGACCCGGACTAAGAAACCACATCCAGGTTTCTCAGTTGAAAGACAGAATTGCACACTCCAGTGAAATATGGTGTAATTGTGAATATTTAATAAACATCTTTAAATAGTTGGTGAGAAAACGTTCACGTTTGACCCAGTTTTGAACATCTTTTAAATGCCCTTTAAACATGCTCACTGTAAAAAACGTAGTAACTTACAAAGGTTTCAACAGTTTCCAGGACAAAGAAAACCACGTGACACAGGCAACAATTCATGTGTATTTGCTGAGCTACAATTTAGATATAACTTGAACACTATTCTTTCAATAAAATAGAACATTAAAAAAATCTGTGCAAAATCTCCTTTTCCTTCATCAAATGTCAAATTGAGCATAAATGCATTTTCTGTAATTGTAATTTGGCATTCACAACTAACGTAATTAAATAGTATCACACTCTACATGATTTGCATGTTAGTGTATGCAAAAGAACACAATGTTTTGACCCTCTTCTGATCTGTGCATTACTATGCTGTATTCACTCCCATCCAAACTGTTACAAGCTAACATGCTAATGCTACCAACGTATGTCTTCTGACTACATTTCCCCGACCAGAGCAAATACATTTTTTAGAATAACGTTCATGGTAATCAATACCTACAAATGTCAACCTACAAATAATCAACAATGTCAAACTAAGTTTTGACGCATTAATGTTTCAACCGCATTTAAGCTGATTGAAATGCGGTCAAATGAATCACTTTAAGACCTTAAAACAGAAAAGACCTCACCCTTCTTTCAGAGCTTATACCAGCTGTGTGGCTGATACTGTTCAGTGGGATAGAAGATGCATTTAGTCTATGAATCTGTAACTTCTTTCCTTTAAAGAACTAAACTGACGTTAGCTAACATTACACTAGCAAAAATATAACCTTGCTAACAATCCCTTCATTTCACACCTACTGAGATCTTACCACTTTCCATTGAAAGACTTTGAAATAATGAAATCATTTAAACTATCTAACACCGATAGCTGTTAAGCAAAATGAGTCCTCAGTATTCCGGTTACGGCTAATAGGTCGTAGAATCGGCCATGTTAGGAAAGAAAGAGGAGAAAGACGCTCAGGGAAAAAGGAAGGAAGTTATAATATGCCTCCTGCTGCTGAGGAGCCATTCTGTATGTTCTGTTCAGTGAATAAAGGCTTTAAAAGACAACTGAAAGACAATTTGGTGACACTTTCCCCACACACCACTCGACCACCGGCTAACGAGGACAAGAAGTCGCTTGTCTCGTATTACTCCCGATCACTTTTTAACCTCAGGCAACACATCACATCATTTTCATGTCAATTAGCTTTGGTCAGTGGCCCTGAGGGACTGTCACGTTCCTGCTTGTTATATGCATAGAGTTTATTTTCAAAATAAAGTTCTAATGTAGGTTTACGAAGTTGTTAGGTTTACTCAGGAAAAACAAAGGCCGTCGAGAGTATTTTGAAGGAAATCCCAAATTGTATAATCTTATATTTCTCCCCCCCCCCCCCCCAAAGACCATATCAGAACGTACACAGTCCATCACATCACGGAAAAGCAGTCAGAGGATGGAGGATCTGAAATGGTCCTGGAAACCCTGCAGGACGCCGTGGCTGAACCCACTACCACTGCTGTTCCCACAACCACCACAACTCCTCCCACCACCACCACGACTGCAGCCACCACGACTCGGACCACTACTACACCCACCACACGACATGCACCGGCATCCGATAGACCGGCTCCCACCATTGTGCTGGAACTGGACAACTCCAACAACAACAGTCGGCCCACTCTTCACAGAGCAGGTATGTTCTAAATGCCTCTTTGTGATGAATGCCACATCCACACTGATATGTGTTTGTTTTAAAATGGGGAAGCTTTTCCATCCGGTACTGTTCTGAAAACACCCCAGAAAAAACTTTTGAAACCGGATGCAGGGTTTGCTCTGTCTCTCTTAAGCTGCGTTCACACCAAAAGAGTTGCAAACTTTACGCGCGAGTAGATCCCATGAGCAAAGTCAACGTACAGACTCGAGTGGTTGCGATAGACGAAATTTACGCCGATCGCCGTTTGATGCGAATTGCGCTTTCGGGGCTCATACACATGTTGACCAGTAGATTCCCAGGACTTTTCCAGGACTTTAAACCAAATTTCTATGAGCCAAAATTGTGAAATCTCGGTGTATACATGAGTATATATCTTAAACGACACAAATGAATGAGACAATAGTTTGATTCCAAAAATAAATATTTATATTAATGTTTATTCTTTTAATCAAACGGTGTGAATTAATATATGAATATAAAACATTTACATGACTTTTACAAAACTTTTAAGATTTAATTTTTGACGGTCTTTTCTAGGCCTGGAAATAACCATTTTAAAATTACATGACTTGCCCGAAGACAAGTTGTGAAAGCATATCAGCGTTGAGCTGCTCCTCCGTTGGTGAATCTAACTGCGGAATCTAGGTAGCGTTTGCTTTTGGGGCTTTAAAACTCTCGATTTGAAGACTCCGGATAACGTGGGTAGTGTTTGCTTTTAGAGCTTAAAAACTCGATTTGGAGACTCCGGGTAACGTGGGTAGTGTTTGCTTTTAGAGCTTAAAAACTCGATTTGGAGACTCCGGGTAACGTGGGTAGCGTTTGCTTTTGGGGATTTAAAACTTGATTTGAAGGGGATTTAAAACTCTTGAGTCGTGTGGACGCCAGACGTAAACGTAGAAAAAGATACGCATATTAAAATGAAAACGTAGTCGTGTGGATGTATTAGAATCAGTATTGTGACAATTTACAAGCCTTCACTCACAAATACATGAGTGTGAAATCAATGTAAACCCACGCTAATGCAATTCTTATTATTCTCTCCCATGCGTACGTGTTAAATGTTCTGCTTGTTTATTCCAGGGAAGATCCTGAACTGTGACGGGACTCTGGCGTCCATCGACCAGCCGGTGAAGCGCCACAGCTATGGGCGCAACGAGGGAGCCTGGATGAAGGACCCTCTGGCTAAAGACTCCAAAATCTACGTCACCAACTATTACTATGGCAACAACTTGGTGGAGTTCCGCAACCTGGACAACTTCAAGCAAGGTGTGTGCTTAAAAGAGCTTTTGATTCTGCACCCTAAACCTTATTTTTAGTCCATGGTTATTACAGCCGGGTTCAGGGCTACTGCCATTTGTACCTTTCTGCTTCTTGGCCCTCAAAGGACGCTCAGAGGTTTCACACCTGGTGTAAAGGTGTTGGTCTACTCAATCAAACCCCGGAGAGCCTGAGAGGACCTTCTACTGCGGCTGAGGTCTCTTTCTGGGCACCATTACGTCGCAGTAGAGAAAGGGTGATGGGATAGCCCTGATGAGATGAGTCTTCAGTGGCTTATTTATTTTGGGTGGAATGTCTTCATTCAGTGGATCCTGCTTGAGGCCGTAGTCCAAATTCTTTCTCATTCATAAAACTGAATATAACATCGATATTTTTTGGTTTTGCCCAGCAACTCCGTTGTGTTTCTCACAGATTGACACATAACTTGACTTTAGCTCTAACGACAGTCAGAAACATTGCTTTATTAACTTTGGGACACAAAGTGGAAGGTAATACATAGATATGAATGTATCCAACTGTTATTTATCATTTAAATAATGCCAAATAACTTGGCATAACATCTTCAAAATTAAGCAATAAATTGGTCAGAATAGGAATTTAAATTCTCGTATATGTTGTTTATAGTGTATACACAATTAACTTTGTTAAAAAGATGAGCCCTGTTGTTACCTACTGGATATTTGAGTCAGAATCGGCTATAAACATACACATTTTTCTATGTTCTGCTGCATTTCTTCAATCCTGAGTGTGAAAGCTTTACTTTCTTTGATAACACGATGACACTGATTCCTGCGGATAGTCCAATGAGCTCTGTGAGACCGATGAGATCTCTGGAATGTAGGTCTTTGTTGTTCCACGGCTCCGGTGGGTGGGGAACTTCTTCCACGTCCAAATCAAGACATTGGATTACGCTCCCTCCGAGATTTAAGACGATGGATCCTCGTAGGACTTTGCTTGTTGACCTAGATGTGTTTAGACAATGGGCTTTCTCAATGCGCCTGCATGCGAGGCGTCCTGCCGGGCGGTGAGCCGACAGCTGTGTGCGGATGACGAGGTATTCGGAGTGTCGGTGGTGCCTGCTGTTCCCTGACATGTGCTCTGGCCTTTCCTTTGAACTGGGCACAGTGGAGAGGGATTAAGAGTGAGGGCCGGCCTTGTGGGTGGGGATGGGCGGACGTTGTTATTTGTCCTTCACTGGGCTTTTCGTTTAGTATCACTATCTGAATCAGACTTCCTGAGGTTGGAAGGTTAGGACAGCAGCCAGGATGTGATTGGAGTTCTCTCTTTGCCACAATAACAGGCTGGTACTGTAACAACATTGTCGTTACACAATGCTATATCAATGTGTCTGATGAGTGTCTGGCTCTATTTACCTTTGGGTGTCTCGCCGCATATCTACGGTTTGTTCAATTCAAATTATTCGTGTGTTATGCTTGTGAGAGGAACTGTCGACCAATTAGAGCTTTCGCATTTAGAATCAGAAACGGTTTATTGCCAAATGCGTCGCAAGAAATGCGGCGTGGTGATTGGTGCATAACAACAAAAACAGAGAATATTGGGATTTAAAATAAGACATTATCTTTCTACACGAATAGGAAGCTACATTCATGGAAGACAAGTGTGGATGTGCTTAATGCAGCAGAACGGGATTCATTGAATAGACCTATCCCCCTCAACAAGAGTGACTCCATCGCATTAGATTTACCATTTCACTTCAAATCTTCAATGTCAAGTATCATAAAAGTATGATAAAGAGGACAATGTTAAGACCATAAAGTGAGGTGTGGAGTGTTGTGGGCCATTTTAAAACCTGCATTGACCTCTGTACTGGGGCAAATGATGGTGGAAAACGTGGGCTCTGAATTCGGGCACACATGGAGGCAACATTTAACATAAAATCGAAAGTGAATCGCACATTCAACACACTCTCTGGCTCCCTCGCTCGCAGGGGCGCTGCCCCTCCTTCACAACCTTCCCCGCCCTTCCTTCCCTGAAAAAACCTGAGGTCTCTCTCGTCTCTCTTTCTCTCTCTCGGTCGAAGCGTCACTTCCGGTTCCGTTCCGTCACAATAATATCAGTCAACAATAAAAGTCACCTTCACAAAGTAAAGTCTTGTTGTTTTGTAAGTCCACGGATTTCAACCGCGTCAATCTATATAATAACACATACACATAGTCACTCTCATAACACACATTACATACATTTACATTTTCATTGTACACATTACCCCTATGCTTCATATACATTAATAACAATATCAATATTCTCCTTAATAATATCTATATATATAATATTATATGTATTAATTTAATACACCTACCTCTGCAGATGTTATAGATGTTATTATGATGTCTGCGTAGCGTGGTGAGTGAGTTAACACCTAACTAAACCTCACAAGAAGACAGAGTGAGTAGTACTTTTTTTCTTTCCACTTTTTTTTTCCACTAACCTGTAATTGTGTAAAAACTGAAAAAAAAAGACACAACAACCACTTACACTATCATGGGCTAAACAAACAATAAATAACATAAATTGCCATTGTCAAAGCACTTTGCTTCTTTGCTCTCTCTTTGTCTCGGTGACTGCTGCTGCTGCTGCATGCTCAACCCTAAACCTACCAACTATTTTTTAAGGAAGGGGACGGAGTCAAAAACGAGTAGTTTAAAAAAAACACAAAATAATTATTATTATTAATTATCTTTGGAGATTAATACAAGATCTAAACAAAATAGAAAAAGCCTTAAGGCAACACAGTTATCAAAATAAACTATTACAACTTAACACCTCCCAAAGCACTTAAAGAACCTCAAGTACCTACCTCAGAACCGATCATGGACAGGGAGACCTTTACCCCACGTATAAGGTATCAGCTGCAACGCTCCCATCGAGTGATGAGGAGTTCAGTTGCTTGTTAGCTAACGTTAGTGAGATCCGTGCTCCGAATGCACGAATTAATGATCAGCCAGTTGAACTTTACAATCGCCATCATCATTATGTACTTAATTTAACAGTTACATAATAGTGGCAAAATAATAAGCAGCGAGACGTTGATTTGGCGGGAAGTGTTTTAATGAGCACACGGCAACTTTCAACAAATCCATCAGAATATTTAGCATATATTTGCGGTGTAGATTCAGCCATCAGACCAGAACCGCCTGCTTCCCAGACATGTTGTGTTCCTTTTGGGGTGTCCCTCGGGAACGAGCTGAGAGAAAGAACCTGGCACACCATTCACTCCGGTTGGGTCAAGATGACCTTTTTCAAAACCCGCTCGTCCTTTGTAGGAAGTTTATGATGCAGTTTCCTTCTATTATTGCCTAAATCCCCATTTCCAGGAAACATCTGTTACCCAACCAAGTACCATAACAAGTTACATAATTGTTTCTGCTGGCTAACTCTAAGGAGTATCAAACTAAGTTATATGATTTTCTCCAACGTAGTCCCCCCCTCTGGGGGTCTCTGGACCCCCAACCTAAGTTCATATAGCATTGGTCTGATAGGTGGATATGTAGCCACAACGTCATGCCACCTTCACTCACTCCCGTTCTCATCTAGCTGATAACTTTGTGTTGGAAATGTCTATGTACTCTTTAAAATATCTGTAATTAATGCTGATTGTAAAGCTTAAGACACTTGACTGATTATTAAATATATTCAAAGCGCACATTTCAATAGCGCTAGGTCGCGAGCAATTGCACATATGGCTAGATAGCTTACTCTGCAACCTTTCCGAAGTTACTTTAATGTTCCATTTTAACCGTGTCATTTCGGCAAATAAGGGTCTCCATCTGTTCTTAAGATAACAATAAAATAAATAAAGCCAATGAAGCTGAGTTTGAGGTGGAAATATTCTGTCGACTCAACTAGCTAGGTACGTTTTCCGTGGTTCCCTCAACAAAAAGTAAAGAGCATTTTCTATTGGGTTCTGGATTATTGCAGAATATAAACCCTGAGACAAATCAGGTATGACACAAACGTATTGTTCAGCAAGATCTTTATAAATGAACACCACTTTTATGATTGGTGTTCCATAAGTAGAGAGAGGAGAGGAGAGAGGTGCTCAGTGTATCCTAAGCGTCCATAAGGAGAGAGGAGAGGAGAGAGGTGCTCAGTGTATCCTAAATGTCCATAAGGAGAGAGGAGAGGAGAGAGGAGCTCAGTGTATCCTAAGCGTCCATAAGGAGAGAGGAGAGGAGAGAGGAGCTCAGTGTATCCTAAACGTCCATAAGGAGAGAGAGGAGGAGCTCAGTGTATCCTAGGCGTCCATAAGGAGAGAGGAGAGAGGAGCTCAGTGTATCCTAAGCGTCCATAAGGAGAGAGGAGAGGAGAGGAGCTCAGTGTATCCTAAGCGTCCATAAGGATAGAGGAGAGGAGAGGAGCTCAGTGTATCCTAAACGTCCATAAGGAGAGAGGAGAGAGGAGATCAGTGTATCCTAAGCGTCCATAAGGAGAGAGGAGAGAGGAGCTCAGTGTATCCTAAGCGTCCATAAGAGAGGAGAGGAGAGAGCTCAGTGTATCCTAAGCGTCCATAAGGAGAGAGGAGAGAGGAGCTCAGTGTATCCTAAGCGTCCATAAGGAGAGAGGAGAGAGGAGCTCAGTGTATCCTAAGCGTCCATAAGGAGAGGAGAGGAGAGAGGAGCTCAGTGTATCCTAAGCGTCCATAAGGAGAGAGGAGAGGAGCTCAGTGTATCCTAACGTCCCCCTCAGCCTCTCAGCCTCTAGCAGCATCTCTAGGTCTGGACCAGGTGAACCTGGTTCAGGTCTCACTCTAACTTCTCCTGTAATTAAGCATGAATACTATTGCTCCTGTAAAAGCTTTCATTAAGCAGCACAAAGAAGCTGATGGCAGACGTTCTCATTTAGCCACTTGTAAGCAGAAGCCACAGACCAGCATTTAGTGACTTTGAGGAACAGAAATGCTCATTTCAGAATTTTGCTGCACTATTTTAAAAGTAGGCGGAATACAATCTGACTTTTGATGCCACTGGTGATCATAAACACGTGGGCAGTGTGCATCAGGGGTGAAACAGTGCTATGTTTGGTGCAACAGAATGTGAAAATAATAATCAATAATTCAGTTAATGAAATATTGTTGTTTTTCACACAGGCCGATGGAGCAACCTATTCAAACTGCCTTACAACTGGATAGGCACAGGCCACGTGGTTTACAACGGAGCGTTCTACTACAACAGGGCCTTCACCAAGAACATCATCAAGTACGATCTGCGGATGCGATACGTGGCGGCCTGGACGCAGCTCCACGACGTGGTCTACGAGGACACCACCCCCTGGAAGTGGCGGGGCCACTCGGACATCGACTTTGCGGTGGACGAAAGCGGCCTGTGGGTGATCTACCCTTCCATAGACTACGACTACAACCAGCAAGAGGTGATCGTCATCAGTAAACTGGATCCCGCGGACCTGTCGTTGAAAAAGGAAACGACCTGGAGAACGGGACTCAAGCGGAACTCTTACGGAAACTGCTTCATCATCTGCGGAGTGTTGTACGCCGTCAACGTGTACAACCAAAAGGAAGGGGAGGTGAACTTTGCTTACGACACCCACACCAACACCGAAGCCATCCCCCGCCTGCCCTTCACCAACGAGTACTCCTTCACCACCCAGATTGACTACAACCCCAAGGAGAAGGTGTTGTACGCCTGGGACAATGGCCACCAGCTCACTTACCGGGTACACTTTGCCGACCAGTGAGCGTAGCTAGTGCTGCCGGCCATCGAGGCGCCTACGTAGAAAGATGCAGCCGTATTAGACTCAGGAGAAAGAATGAACCTACTCAAGCCTTCCAGTACCAATAGACGCTATTCCAACACCTGACTGACCTCACAGTGTCCCAAACATCACGTCTCGGTATGTGACTGTACAATATATAACTAGAACGGACAGTGACAACAATCTCACAGGTTGAGTTCAAGCTCATCGGGCAGGTCTTGGAAAAGCATCGAGACTTCCTTAAAAGTTATTTTATGACAAGTCAGCAGGCTGGCGAACGAGCAGACGGATAGATATCTATGCAAGGATAGTTTAAGATAGGCATATACCGCTAACACATAACTCTGTAATGTACATGTGGGCACCTGAGTATTGAAATAGACGTCAATTACTTCCAACTACCTACTCTCATACAAGATTTGATCAAGATCAATGAAACAGCTGATGCTGATCAGCTTCTACCTGAAGGCCGTGCTCTACTTCTTCAGTCAATAGTTTTCTTTAAACTAGCATCTAGTTGGAGAAAGAATTGCGTAATAAATGTGCATTTACCTTCAGTATCACCTTCAGCCACGTGTCACGTGGTTTGAAGTCGTACATTAAGATAACCCAATTACCTAGCTAACGTATTAGCTAAGTATAACATGCAACCATCATCAGGATTCCTATTGGTCGATACCCCGTGTTTTCCTTTTTGCCTTTTACGACACATATTTTCCACACAGCTTTTGTTATTTGGCTCCGCCCCCCAACATTTAACTCAACCAATGAGATTCGTTCTGCCTCCTTCTGAGACTAAACTATGAACTTGCCTATCTACTCCGTCCTATCACCGAGCACTTTGACCACGAATCTGCTTTGATTATAATTCCGGCCTCATGTGATGCGTTTAAATATAGTATAAACTTCAAAAACAAAAACCATGTAGACATTATTTTGTTCATATTAACATGAATTCATTTGACAATACGATATGATTTTTTGATTGCCGTTCATCTTGTTGAATTTCTACGATGTATTCAAATATTCAGTTTTCATCATTGTTAATATCATTAGCGTAACCACTACATTTGTTTGTAAGTGTTTTTTTGAACATTGTGTTAATACAAAAGCTGCATTGTTGCATTAGTTACACTGTCTTCTAGAATGAATAGACACAGGAAACACCGTGGTTAGGTTAAGGGGTTGGCAACCTTTCCCACCTAAGAGCCATTTGGCTTCATTTTACACCAAATAAAATGTACCCGGAGCCGAAAAAGCGAATTGATATCACAGCTTATAAAGTTATATATATATATATATATATATATATATATGTAGTCATATTATATATACAAAAACTTGAAATTATAGAACAAGAATAAAGACAATTGTTGACATTGTATTTCTATTTTATCGGTTTTAATAAAATCAAACTCTTATGAAGAGGAGAAAAAAAATACACTGGTCAATTAATCAAGACAACTATGCAGAACATACATATATATATATATACACTACCGGTCAAAAGTTTGGGGTCACGTAGACATTTTCTTATTTTTCAAAGCACTGTTTCTTTGAATGAAGATAACATTAAATGAATCATAAATACTCTCTCTACATAGTTAATGTGTAAATGACTATTCTCTGGTGTTTAATGAAGTCTCTACATAGGTGTATAGAGGGTTAAAGTTAGGGTTAACCCTAACGCTCTACATAGTGTATAGAGGGTTAAAGTTAGGGTTAACCCTAACGCTCTACATAGTGTATAGAGGTTAAAGTTAGAGTTAACCTTAACGCTCTACATAGTGTATAGAGGTTAAAGTTAGAGTTAACCCTAACGCTCTACATAGTGTATAGAGGGTTAAAGTTAGGGTTAACCCTAACGCTCTACATAGTGTATAGAGGGTTAAAGTTAGGGTTAACCCTAATGCTCTACATAGTGTATAGAGGGTTAAAGTTAGGGTTAACCCTAACGCTCTACATAGTGTATAGAGGGTTAAAGTTAGGGTTAACCCTAACGCTCTACATAGTGTATAGAGGGTTAAAGTTAGGGTTAACCCTAACGCTCTACATAGTGTATAGAGGGTTAAAGTTAGGGTTAACCTTACACTCTACATAGTGTATAGAGGGTTAAAGTTAGGGTTAACCCTAACGCTCTACATAGTGTATAGAGGGTTAAAGTTAGGGTTAACCCTAACGCTCTACAGAGGTGTATAGAGGCCCATCTCCAGTGTTCTAGTGGTACATTGTGTTATCGCCTTAGAAGACTAGCGGAGGGGTAGAAAACCCTTGAAACCCTTTTGATGTGAGCGCAGCTGAAAACAGTGATGCTGCTGAGAGAAGCTATAAACAAGGGTGCACATAACTGGTACGCATGGGTGAAAATAATCAACAATGCGTAATGCCACTTGTGTGACTTTGCGCCTTTGCGTACTGACCGATCTGATGTTGATCGTCTCTAACCAGCAGCACGTTATTTCTGTCTCTACGTGTCGCGTTAACACCTCTCGGCTCTCCGTCTCGCGCGCCGCAGAGCTCCGATGCCGGCGTGTGCGCGCACGCACATCGTTACGAAAAAAAGTCACTTGCACTTGCCTTTTTTTTTACAGCGTTAATGATTCAAACCACATCATTGGGCTTGTTCTTTACCACGAGGAGTGTTGTGTACGTCTATTCATGAAAAGTCACGCTGATTGCAATAAAGTAATGTGTTTCAACTGCATCGTCTTTTTGCATCAATAATAATGTTGTACAATGAAACACAACGCTTGTAAACCAGCTGTTATATGTCCGCTGTGATCCTAGACGCTGTGGGATAGCAGGACTCGTTGAAGGGATGATGACTCAGATCTTCTGACTTCTGGACTACAGAACTCTCGTGAGCTCGTTCTGGGGTGAAGGTCAACAGCTTGATCTCAATCCCAAAGTACAGAGAAAAGGAGCAGCGCTGGCCGGGGGAACGATCGGCCGCCTGGGAATTTCTCAATCTTAAACCACGAGTCACGGAGGGAGACTTTGAAGTCCATGGAATAGCCGACTGGTGGATGTGTTGGGTCCATGCGTGACGAGGTTCGTTACGAGTGCAATGCGAGGCTGTCGGTTTGATGAGCTCCAATCACAAACTCTGAAAGTGTTGACACCACGTTGTGGTGGAGGAACAATGGCGAGGTGATGAACCCTGACTCCTCACATGACCGGGGCTTCTCCAGTCCAACACAAAGGCTCTCCTGTTGCTAACGCAGGTCCCATTATGGTCCCATCAGCAGGGCCTCCAGACCCATCATGTACCCTCATGGACTCAGTGGATGGGATGGAAAGCCTTTGTCCCCCATGTCATGTGCCTGGGTCACATCATTCATGTTCAAGAGGTAATTTGGTTAATGTAAAAAAAAAGGCTTCTTTAAAAAAAAATCTATACTTTAATGTGTTTAAAATATACTGAAAATATCATTAGTACATTTTAAATATACTATCAAAGAAATGTACTTTCTGCAAATATATAAAAGTATACAAAAGTCACACTTTCACCTATTTAAAAAATCAACTTATACACATTTTATAATAATTGTAGCCTACTGTAGTTATACTTTCAACATACAATAAAAATCATTATTTATAAGCTCGTCAAAGTCTTGACTATATTTTATATTATTTAAGTATATTTTATTAGAAAAATATACTTTAAGTGTCAAAGTGTTGACTATATTTTATATTATTTAAGTATATGTAAATGCTCTAAATTAATGTATTTAAAGCACATTTGATAAATACCGAGTTTAAATACACCAAATGTTTTGTAAATTATAAGTAAACTTATTCATGCTATTATTTTTATATATTAATAGCATACCAAAATTATACTTTTGGTATACTTTAATCACATTCTAAATATTTTATTGACCCCCTCACAGGCCTCTGCTAGATGGAGATTTTAAGAACTTTATTGAGAACTTCACATATTACAAAAGAACAAAGTACACAGACATAAAACTAAGTTATTAATAAATAAATCCAATGCCTGTGCTGTCGTGTGAATGTTTACGTTAGATTCTTGGCGACTCGCCACATCCGGCCTCCGTGAGATCGCCTTTTCTGCTGTTGCCCTTCAAAATAAAAGCTCAACATTGAAGAGTTTCCGTATCAAGCCTGCAACCCGGTTTTAAAGACTTGTAGTGGAGGCTCATTGCAGCCACAAATACTGATGACTCACACATATCTGCACTAGTTTTGTGTTGCGAAGGTTTCACGTTGGTGTTCTTTTAAAAAAAGATATGCAGCGTAGAACTCAGTAAAACTCTCTATTGCCAAATATTTTAACTTTTGTTGCACTTTATTGTTATTATCTTGAAAAGATACTCAGTGCACAATTGGTCAATTGCAGCCACAATAAGCAATTTTTTTGCCAAATATTATACATGTTTTGCACAGATAGAACATTATTTGGGTTGTTCTAACAAAGATTGCACATTGTATTAGTTTTTGCCTGCTGGAGGAATCTGGTTTACTTGAAAGTGATTCTATTATTTGAGAAAGCACACAGAGTTGTTATTTCAATAACAATTCATCCAATGTTGCAATTGTGTTGGGGCGGTGGGGCGTGAACTTTGGGGCTTGAGTTTGAGAACCAGTGCGGTAAAGGGACCTCCCATTGCATGATCAGCCCACATCTACAGGAACACACCCAACACTGGAGCCACTCAGCAGGACCTCTGAGTATTAAACATAAAGAAAAGCTCATAACTAGCCAAGAGTACGCTCGAGTCTTATGGTTGTGGAGTCATACCAGATGACTCGTGAATAGACTCCACTTTGACTTATCATTAATGACATACCTTTTGACATCAAATGACTTGATATCCTCTAAACCCAAACATGTGAATAGAAAAGTGAATCTGGGTAAAGAGACTTGAGTTAACCCTTCATTAACATTCATGAACCTCGTTTAAGTTCAAGAAAACGTGCAAAGCGCGTGACACCAGTTATTTCTTATCAAGATCATCAGGATCCTGTCAGGTTAAAAAGTTACGCTTTCCTCAAAAACATATCGCAAACATACTAATGCTCACGTGGAAGTGTGACTCACGACAGCTCCAGGGTTAAACAGAATATCCAGAAGGTCAACGTGACTTTGGGCTGTTTCCTGTAGCAGTCTGAACAGCAGGTAAGAACATGGCCGCTCTGCAGCGCCGTCCTCTTTAAAGCTGCTACCTCAACCCTTTGCCGACACCCTAAGCTTCATGTGTAAAATAAAGCCTGGGGGTCCAATACTCAATACCAATCAAATGATGAAGTGCTGTTCTCTGAGCGTGTCAGTGTTTCCTGCAGTGGGGCTTTCCTGAGGTTTGGGCTAGCTACCAAGGAGCAGACCAAAGAAGACCTTTGTACAAGATACAATGGAGGCCTTTGGGAAATGATGGGGGAAGAGAGTTGATGTGTCAGGACCCCACATCCACATGTTGGACGAGACAGAACAGACAGTTTGAGGCAAAACGCTGCAGGGCATCTACAAATCTCGACTAAGATTATTTATGAAGGCGAAATATTCTTCTAAATACATCCGTAAGTCATCTTGACGAAGTGGCCATGCTTCACTTTGATGAGAGAAGGATATCCTGTCACCTCAGCTTCAAGACGAGATGACGAGATAACACCTCGGATGAGGTCCGACGTTATCCTGAGATCAGTCTCTTTCCATCTTCTGTCTTACGCAGGCTAACGACCATGGTACCAATCCAGCTAGCTCAAGCTGAATTAGAGGACTAGAGTGGATCTGCTGACCGCAGATGACGTTGCTTCTCCTGACCCTCCACCCTAGTACCTGAGGCATCAGACCAATCCAGTTCCTGAAGAGGATGTTATCTCAGCCAATGTCTTTACTGTACAGTGATGCTTCACTGGGGCACCGGGTGGCCACCCTGGTTCTGACCCACCTCCAGGTTTGGCTGGCACAGTCTCCCTTGTCAGAGAGTTGTAGGAGGACCCTTCGTACTGTCCCAGTAGAACCTTGGGAGCAGTTCTACAGGCGCTTCGTAAGTTAATCAGACTAATCAGCAGTTCTGTGCAGACCCAGGGGCTCCATGTCGGCCCCCCAAGACCATGTTCAGGCCCCAGCTCACCCCGGTAGCCGCCACTGGCCTCAGCACCCCGCTGAGAGGCCTATCCACTTCCACCGCGACTCTACCCGCCTGTGCTTTTATTTTGAAGGAGACTTATTTATTACTAGTTCTGCTTTGTACGTGTTGTGGAAGTCCCACAAACGTCGGAATGCCCTCGTGTCTGGGTTCAAAATATCAATAAGTAATGCTCCAGATGAATATATCGGTGCATATGATTGTTCAGTAATCACAATATCGAAAACCCCGGGACTGAAAAAAAAACTACTAATTACTTCTAGACCACATTATTCCAGAAACAAAAGAACCAATTGTTTTTGTTCTGGCCTCAGCATGAGTAAAGTAGAGAGAAGTGAAATGTGTCTGGATGGGAGACCATCGTGGAGGGGGTCTGGGGGGGTCCCGGTCTTGCTTTTAGGTCAACAACAATGTGGTGCAGGGTTCATAGACACAGAACTCGTGGACCTAATGCAATCCACAAAGCCACACAACACAGTCCTCAGCTGGAACTGCAGCCTCCTCCGTCAACTCTGCCTTCCGTCATTTGCCCCACCCAACCCCAGACACTTCAACACCACTCTGCAGCTGGTGGGGGGGTATGGAGTGTTGAGGTGTGACCTCATCAGAAACAGGATCAACTTGTTCTAAATGTCATCAAATGTTTCACAGCTGTCGAAGAACTGGCTCTGGTGAATGTGGGTGGGGTGGGGGCTATAGCTGGCCTTATTGTGGAAAGCCTCACTTCACTTTACATTAACAGCTGGTTTAGGTTCAAGTCATTTCACAAAAACAGCTCAACCCTAAAGTCAAGAATCAAGACAAATTTGAACCACATTTGTTTCACATGAATTCACAGAGGAGATTATTAGAAAAGAGCGAGCGGACAAGTTCACAGCCAGCCTCCACCCTGCTGCTGGAGACATGACCCCACCCAAGGGTTTCATGGAGAAGCACCTTGTCCCAGTGGCTGGCCATGCCCCAACATCCCCATCAGGGTCTTCAACCACGGTGCTGGAACACTTATCTAAAGGAGTTGAGCTGAGGTCAGGATCTTTCAGCAAAGCTAGAGGAAGGTGGAGCTCTGGTTCCCAAGAGTCTCTGTTTCTGTACACAGCCAGAGACTTATAGAGCAGCCTTATAATAAGGAGTTGACCTAAGAGACTTATAGAGCAGCCTGATAATAAGGAGTTGACTTAAGAGACTTATAGAGCAGCCTGATCATAAGGAGTTGACTTAAGAGACTTATAGAGCAGCCTGATAATAAGGAGTTGACCTAAGAGACTTATAGAGCAGCCTGATCATAAGGAGTTGACTTCAGAGACTTATAGAGCAGCCTGATAATAAGGAGTTGACCTAAGAGACTTATAGAGCAGCCTGATCATAAGGAGTTGACCTAAGAGACTTATAGAGCAGCCTGATAATAAGGAGTTGACCTAAGAGACTTATAGAGCAGCCTGATAATAAGGAGTTGACCTAAGAGACTTATTGAGCAGCCTGATAATAAAGAGTTGACTTAAGAGACTTATAGAGCAGCCTGATAATAAGGAGTTGACCTAAGAGACTTATAGAGCAGCCTGATAATAAGGAGTTGACCTAAGAGACTTATAGAGCAGCCTGATCATAAGGAGTTGACTTAAGAGACTTATAGAGCAGCCTGATAATAAGGAGTTGACCTAAGAGACTTATAGAGCAGCCTGATAATAAGGAGTTGACCTAAGAGACTTATAGAGCAGCCTGATAATAAGGAGTTGACCTAAGAGACTTATAGAGCAGCCTGATAATAAGGAGTTGACCTAAGAGACTTATAGAGCAGCCTGATAATAAGGAGTTGACCTAAGAGACTTATAGAGCAGCCTGATCATAAGGAGTTGACCGATATAATATATTCCGATACTTATGGCCGTACAAGGGCGGCTGTAGCTCAGTGGGGTCAGGGGGTCGTCCTGCAACCCCAAGGTCGTCGGTTAGATCCCCGCTCTCCCCATTAATTGCAAGTCAAAGTGTCCATGAGCAAGGCACTGAACCCCCAGCTGCTCCCGGGGCGCTTCACTGCAGCCCACTGCTCCTAATCACTAAGGAGGGGTTAAATGCAGAGAATACATGTCGTAGCCTGTGTACCTGTACTCTGTGTACCTGTACTCTGTGTACTCTGTGTACCTGTACTCTGTGTACCTGTACTCTGTGTACTCTGTGTACCTGTACTCTGTGTACCTGTACTCTGTGTACTCTGTGAGTGCCTGTACTCTGTGTACCTGTACTCTGTACCTGTACTCTGTGTACTCTGTGTACCTGTACTCTGTGTACCTGTACTCTGTGTACTCTGTGTACCTGTACTCTGTGTACCTGTACTCTGTGTACCTGTACTCTGTGTACTCTGTGTACCTGTACTCTGTGTACCTGTACTCTGTGTACCTGTACTCTGTGTACTCTGTGTACCTGTACTCTGTGTACTCTGTGTACTCTGTGTACCTGTACTCTGTGTACTCTGTGTACCTGTACTCTGTGCAATGACAACAGATTGAATCCAATCCAAACGTTGGTGACTGCTGTGGAGAGAGGAGCCTGATCCCGTGTGGCGTGGTGCTAACAGCTAACAGCTAACAGCTAACAGCTAACAGCCATGTCGTAGTTTCAGCTGTTAGCTGTTAGCACCACAGCTACGGTTACAACAACACTATTTCTATCACTACAACTACGGCTGCTTTCCACAATGACAGAAAGGTCTTTAAAACAACTCAATAAGTATATCTTCAGTATTTTGACTTATTCGACCCCTGCTTGTAAATGCAGTCTTTCTAACACCTTTTGCCTCATTCAGTTTGATGGTTTTTCAATACTGCCTTTTAATATTTCTGACTTGTTTCTGTATAAATCTCGGAGGCTCCTCCTCCAGATCTTTCAGCACCACTTTGGGAAAGCAGAGTTTTGTATTTATAACTGTGCAGAAAGTGAACGTTATGTCGCGAAGGCTTTGATCTGGGCTTCTGTTGACGGTTCCAACGCCATCGCAGACATACTTGACATTTAGCACAGAGCCAGTTTCTTGAGTTTCTTGAGGAATGCCGGCCGGGAGTCTGGGCTCATGAAGAATGTGACCATTGTGGTGACGGTCAGATCTTCCTCCTCCACGACGTGCACCACAGACAGCTGCTGTTTGGAGGCTAGAAGGCTGCGACACATATTTCTCCTCCAGTCACACGTGCACAATGCAGGCTTTCTTCAACGGATGATATCGGGAATATCAATCAGAAATGAGCACAACAATTATGCGGCTGTTCCTCCAGTGTTATGCAAGATTAGTCATGGAACGACAGATGAAGCTTGAAGCTGAGTCTGGGTTTCTATTTCAGAAACAAGTCTTTTATTTCTGTGATTGGTTATAAGGTGATGTCTTATATATCCATGCATCTTCTCAATGTCTTCATTCCTTAGATAGTGTGTACCATGAAGCATTGAGGTTCACAATCTTTTTTTAAATATATACTTTATATTTTATTTAGCTATTTTTACAGAAATACAGCCTTCAAAAGTAAGAATGCATAATAATAATGAAACATTAAACTAAATAAAAATAAAGTAAAAATTAACCATGCATCTGGCCAATAAGGGCCATAAGGAAACATACAAATAAAAATGTTAAAGCAATAGAATGTGAAAATAATAATCAATAATTAAGTTAATGAAATATTCTTTTTTTCTACTTTTTATTTTATTTAGGTATTTTTACAGATATACAAGCTTCAAAAGTAAGAATGCATAATAATAATAATATAAAATGAAAAATAAAGATTAACCATGCATCTGGCTAAGAAGGGCCATAAGGAAACAGATAAATGGTGCCTTAAAGAACCATTTTAAGGTTCTTTGAGACACCTTTATAGGTTCTTTGAAGAACTTGTTAAGGAAATGGTTCTTTAAGAACCCTGGTTTGAAAGGTTCTTTGTGGAACCATAATGGGTTCTTATGGCATCACTCTGAAGAACCCTTTTCGGTTCCAGATGGCACCTTAACTTTTCTGTGTGGGGGGTCTTGGCCAGGACGCTCTTGTAAAGGAGATTTTTAATCTCAACGAGGGGTTTTCCTGGTAAAATACATTTAAATAAACGCAGCGCAGCGGGGTTCAACATTACCCGTCGCCTGAGGCCAGGAAGGAAACACGCAGGGAGGCAGTGAGGACGCAGGAGTGAACACAGCCTCCGCTAATAACAACCTTGCTCCTCGCTGGATGTCATATCCAGTAAAGGTCGACATGGGAAAGACATGCAGAGACAGAAGAACCCTTCCAGCCACCTCGGCCCTATGTGTTGGAGTGACACGGTCTCACTCTGGACTGCAAACGTGATGCATTGAGGACAACTGCTGCTGAAGCCCATTCCCCCTGATGTCAGAGGGGAAAACCCGGTGTAATCCCCTCTGGCTGGTGCTCGCTGACACCCATCCAGCAGCGCAGATCAGGTTCAACTCTGTACGAGCTTTGGCATTTTTAATGCCTCCACGTCCAGAGAGACGTGTCAAATATTCGACACGTCGTGCTGCTTCTCACAGATGTCAAATTACCAGCAGCTCCAACTGAGGAGCGGACAAAGAAGACCGCTCGGGGCAATGAGCCGGGTTTCAACCCGAGGCGAGATACATCCTGATCATGACTTGTTTACTGCATCATGTTTCAGAATACAACACTGTTTACATCTGTCATCGTCTGTGTTCAAGATGTGGTTAATCTCATTCGTGTGGAATGTGTTGGACACCCTGCCGTCACACACAGAGCCAGAGGGGATCTTATCTCTGCCCTCCGGTGGCCCGGTGCGCTGACCTCAGAGAACAAGCATTCGGAACAAAAGAAAGCAGCTGGAGGTCATCTCACAGCCCTGAAGCAAGGCATTGTTCATGTGGTAAATGACTATTCTCTGGTGTTTAATGAAGTCTCTACAGAGGTGTATAAAGGGTTATGGTTAAAGTTAGGGTTAACCATAACGCTCTACAGAGGTGTATAGAGGGTTAAAGTTAGGGTTAACCCTAACGCTCTACAGAGGCGTGTAGAGGCCCATCTCTAGTGTTCTGATGGTACATTGTGTGATCGCCTTAGAAGACTAGAGGAGGGGTAGAAAACCCTTGAAACCCTTTTTATGTGAGCGCAGCTGAAAACAGTTATGTTGCTGAGAGAAGCTATAAAACTGGCCTTCCTTTGAGCCATAAGAAGAACAACATTAATATTTACTGTCAAAATCATGATTTATAACCTTGTCAATGTCTTGACTAGATTTTATATTAATTTTGCAATTAATTTGATGAATAAAAGTCTGCGTTTTCATGGAAAACACTAAATTGTCTGGGTGACTCCAAACATCTGAACGGTCGTGTATATAATTGACAAATAACAGGATAAACATAAGAAGGAGAAGACACCAGAATAGCAACATGTATGATGTAATACACTTAAGACTGTTCCTGGACACGGTCCTGTGCTCATAGCCAGGTTTCTAACAGGAAGATGTTGTTATTGACTCATCTCACAGGAGACATTTCAAACTCCACGTTGTAATCTGATTACATTTTTAGGGTGATTGTCAAAAGGTACGTGAAACATTCTCACATAAAAAACATTTCTAAAAATGAAATTTCCGAATGTTTCCAACAACGTTCAAACCCAGAGACATTTTTTATTTATTTTATTTATGCAGTGCTCCGGTTCTTTGGATAAAAGTGAGCAGTACATCTGAGTGAAGCTACTTCTAGAGACAAGAGGAACCGAGACTTCCCCCGTTGGCCGTGCCAAACATATCAGTGGACAGAGTCCGGTTCCCGCCGCCGTCCCCGGGGACAGGAACGCTGTGCGGATCCCAGCACGCCGAATGATAAAGAGTCAAATATGAAAGTAGATTTATGGACAGATCTTGGCAGAGTTTATGCTTCATTTCACTTGTAAAAACGGAGAGGAAAACAGAGTGGCCGTAAAAGCATGAATAATTCCAGGACATTCTTTTAGGGAATCGTACCGAGTTGCCTGAGAAGATGGCAGCAGGAGAGGACGCCGAGTCTGCAGAGGACAGAAAATACGAAACATGAGGGAACAGATGCTTTTTCTCCTGTAGAGGCCAAACAGAAGAACATGCGGTTCTGCAGTTATGTCATCTTATTTACGCAGGAAGGAAAGTTCTGCAGACATTGCGGGGTTCTGTTGAGTCTCCTCCTCTTTCTCCTGGAAATATGTATAAATATGTTTAAAAGTGCAGTGGTGGAGAGCAACTAAGAATATTTACTCAAGTACTGTCGTACAATTACATGTACCAGTTAAAGGAAATCAGATCACTTATACTTCAAGTATACACATGCATACAAATGAGCCCCACATGTACCATCAACAACATTAAAGTAAATGACATATTAATACATCAATGATTCAAATCCATTATTATAATATACATCAGCTTGTTTCTGTTTTGAAGCTTTTGTAGAAAGATGGTAGATGCTCAACTTATTGGTAACAGAGTTGGTCGTGGGGTCGTATAAAAGGTCATGAATCTGAAGGGAGCGTTGGTTTTGGGGTCGTCTGGTCCCTGTCAATCAAACTGATCCTGATAAAGCAGGTTTACAGAGTTCATGACTCTCACACTCACAATAAATACAATTTAAGAAATACCTCCTTTCTTTATGAGTTCAATCTTCTTCTTCTTCTTCTTCATCGTTGCTGCTCAGGTCTTGCTGTGCTGAAGTCTGTCCTCGAGACATTGTGATTGGACACAGACCTCTGAGACGTTTCACTCAACCGAAGATGACTTCTGGGTCTCAAATGGAGGCTCGTGAGGAGCTCAGGGTTCTGGTCCTGGAGCAAAGACATGTGAGGACTCGTCCTTACTGAACTCCTTCTTTGAACTGGTGAATTTACCAACCCAACTTGTTTCTGTGCTCAGCCTGAGACGGCCACGAGTCTTACAGTCTCATCCACAAGTGAGGAGAGATGAGCAAAAAGAAGAGCCACAAGGCGACCGCGAGCTCGGTTGCGAGCGGCGGTCATTCCTGCTCGTGACGTGCTGTACTGCTGTCCTCTGAGACATCACAATTGAAGACAGAGCTACTTCCCCAAAAACTGACGAGAAGGCCGAGAGTCAAAAAGCAGTGATTGGTGCTCCAGTGGACCAGAAAGTGATAATCACGATCTTGGAAAGCAGGTAGGTGGCTTCCTGGAAACGTCCGCCAGCATCCACTTCATAGAATTGTGAGGGTGGGATACAGATGTTGGCATATTGCGCAATGTACGATGTGAAAATGTCTGAAAACAATAAAAAAACATTTGAATAAGGCTAGAAGCTCAGATCAGTTTCCTTAGTCCAGTGCAGTGCATTTACAGTATTTACTCCGAAGGGGGTTGAAATGGATTTATGAATCAACTGATGCTGGATGCACCCAGAAAACCCTTTAAGGAAGTCAGCTGGAGGGGTCTGAGCCAAACAACGGACACGTGTCTATTGTCTGTGTTCTCATCAACACCAACTGGAACATCTCTCAGAGATGTCTCCTATACTGCAGTAAAGGACTCACTCAGGAGAGTTTGACCTTGACCAATATGCGACCCTCACCCTTATGACTCCAGGTTGATGCCCAGCCCCAACCAATCTTCTCAACATGTTACCAAGACGACTCACTGAGCCTCTCTCAGATGTGCTTGCGGTATTGCTGCCTGTGGGCAATTTTTTGACAGAAATATAAGACACAAATATGTCCTGCTGTGTGGTGAATCCTGGCATTGGATGGCTGCTGGATGACGACCAAGCTCTTCTACTAGAATGATTCCTTTCTGCTGGGAATTAAGGCTATATTTGTTTGTATTTCAAAGTTCTATGGAACGTTTTCTTCACATGGTCTAAATAACCCCATGAAAGGTTTATTGTTTTGGGTTGATTGCCTGCTTTGTATTTGTCGTATTGTTTTTGATGTATGCCTGATGATATTGTTTTGTATGAAGAATTTAAAGAGGCTTTGATCCACTTCCTCTCTAATTGATACGTCAGACTTTTATTTTTGACATTTGTTTTTGGTTTGAATGCAAACTTCAGTACGGCTACGGATGTTATTACGGACGGATGCACATTTATGCATTTAAGGAAGTGTAATGGTTGAATGGACCCGAATGAGGCGAACGCTCTTATTGTTGTGATAGTTTTGTAATTTATTGTAACCCAAAGTAAGAAAATAAAGGAGTGATTTCATTGCCAGTTCATATACGGGGATCCGTTACACACACACACACACACACATCCGCTGTGCTTTACCCAGAGAAGTTCAGACTGGTTTGGTAATGACGATGTTACAAATGTTTTGGAGTGTTTGAACCCTCTGTATTTAATAAATCTAAATGCTATGCTATCGAGTCAACGATGAGAGGGAATCAGCCCAGATGTTTCTCTGAGAACGCCCTCAACTCACTCCAAGATGATCTCAAACGATGAGGGGATTCACCACCCTGTGTGGTCGGGGCAGCGGTGTCAGCCGCTGGTTGACATGACACCACAGCACAGGGTTGCCAGGTCTGTGTGACAAAACCAGCCCAATGGCCAATCAAAACCAGCCCAAACCAGCCCAATGGCCAATAAAACAAGCCCAAAAAACAAGCCCAATATCAGAACTCAAAATATGCCTGTGCCAAACCATATACACTGCTTTTAAAGTCCAACAGCATTGCTATCATTGCCAAATGTATTGTAATATCTACAAAGTAACACCAAATGGTTAGTATGCCAGCATTAAAAGCAGTTTTCCCGAAACAGTTATTTCACCTAGGTCCTAAAATGGCCTTGTGTAATTAGATACAGTATATTATCATAAATAAAATATAGCTCTGTGAAGGTGTAGACCAATTCACTGACGGACAAACTAACCTGTTGCTTTGTCTTGAGGCTTTCTCTTCCCTTTTCTCTCTTCCTCCCTGCCTGGACAACATGAATGTACTGTTTTTACTTCATATGCATTTACTGTAGTTAATGCAATACCTTATTTCAACTGAAACACCTTATGTTGCTTCACTATATTTTTATCAGATACTTATAGTTCAAACAATGTACGACTCGACAACTGGAGAACGGAGCAGCATTTCGAATGTGTTTCTCCGTTTTGCTGTGGTTTTGGAGATCACTGTGGTGCGCACGAATCTCGGTTTTGCAGTACCGACAAAAGCTTTGGTATCATCCCCAGCCACACGTTCTATCCATTCTTTAATTCCGTTTTCACTTTCCCATTCTTTCGTATATTTCTTCCCGTATTTAGCCCACTTACCGGGTGGCATGTTTCTCCAGTGTAGCTAGCTACACTAACTACCAGACCAGAGTTGGGATCGAGCGGGTCGCGGGAGACTGAGCGGCGAGAGCTTTAGGTGCGTGTGTGTATGTGGGCGTGTCCCATGTCCATGTGTGTACGTGCTGATCTGGAGTCAGTTTGGTAGGATTTGGGTAGAAATAAATTATTTCATTTAAAATATGGATTTTTATTTAAAGATATTCATGTAATTTGCATGCAAAATAGGTCTACCCGAACCAGCGGACAACAAATTCAACCCGCGGCAACACTTCAAAAGTAGCCCAATTCCGCGGGAAAACCGCGGACCTGGCAACACTGCCACAGCAGCTTCTGTCAAGTTGTGGGCCCCTTCGACTTTGGTATATCGGCCTGTATTGTCTCAAGTATAAATACAGAAGGGGTGTGGCACGGAGGCGGCAGCGGGAACTGGCGGCGGGAACCGGCGGCGGGAACCGGCGGCGGGAACCAGGAGGTGGGAACCAGGCGGCGGGAACCAGGCGGCGGGAACCAGGCGGCTGGAACCAGGCGGCGGGAACCAGGAGGTGGGAACCAGGCGGCGGGAACCAGGCGGCGGGAACCAGGCGGCTGGAACCAGGCGGCGGGAACCAGGCGGCGGGAACCAGGCGGCGGGAACCAGGCGGCGGGAACCAGGCGGCGGGAACCAGGCGGCGGGAACCAGGCGGCGGGAACCAGGCGGCGGGAACAGGTCGAGCTGCCAACGTGAACTGCCGTGGTCTGCGGCAGTTCACGTACCCGGTTCCCGATTAATAATGAACTGAACTATTAATTGATGCTGACTGGGATGTTATGCAACGTTCTAACAGTTAACTGTCTTTTCTTTATTAATAGCACAGATTCGGGCCATCCGGGCTACATTACTGCTCCTGGGTCAAATATTGACAGAGTTTTGAGTTTAGCCACAGACACACATTCCTCTACGGTGGCCATCTCTAACTCTCACTTGGCTCGTTGTCAGGAATCAGGACCCCTGCTCTCCCACCATAACTGACTTCACAATAACACGTCAATTAAGACTCAGGAATATGATTTAAAACATAGGACTGCATTATGCAAAAGGTTTTCTCAGAGATGGACCTTGTATGGTCCTTCGAGGAGTAATCTCTTTCTCCACTGACACAGACTTCAAACTGTCCTCAGTGTATGCAGGTACACCAAGAGGCCGGAACAATCTCAGATTCCCACAACTTCTATCAACAGGCCTCCTCCGTGTGCTTTGAGCTCCCCAGGCAAGAGACAAAGCCAAAACACACACGTCGATGTAAGACGGCGATTCTGAAACCAAACATTGTGAAAGCATTGTGTGCTGTAGCAACGCACTTTAGTTGGAACGCACTAAAACAGAGCGTTTCAGAAGGTGAACACAGCGATATACAGACCACTGAACATTATAAACATGTGTTGGAGCCAAAAGATTAAGCCACTGGGTGAATTGGGACATGCAGTTCCTATATTTCAACACAGGGGGGCACAGTGACATTAAAAGGCATTTAGGTAAGTGCCTGCTAATGAGAACAGGTGTGTGGATGGGAAGCAAACCGTTTTTGACCTTGGTCATGTAAAGGTGTTAGTGCCAAGGTGATCCTGTGTTGTGCTGTAACATATAATGTATTGCAATAGTATTGGACATCGCTAATGTTATGCTACGATGTCACGGAGCCAGGTAAAAGCATTGAAAAGACACGGCGCATTGGACAGAGCATTTGTTTGCGGTAGAACACGCGTCCGACATGTTCCCCCGTTCGCCCCCTAGTGGCTCAAATTATTAAAACCCAAAAATGTTAGGGCATCTACAGCATGTAAACATGTTCTAGTCAGTGGCGGGCCGTCAGGGCCAGCAAGGCCTTCTCTGCTGGCCTAAACATCATCAGAATATATATTTTTTTCTAAATATATTTCCCCACAAATATGTATTCAATTATTTCCCAGAGTAAGAGTTATTCTCTTAATTTCATAGCGTTCCTCTTGGTTGCGCTGCTGCCAGCGCCAGGTTGAGATTTGGAGGGCTGGTCTTTATGTTAGATCTTTTATCCAATCATATTCAGCCATCGTGTGTTGCCAGGGGGCTAACATCTGCCCTTAGGCCTTCAGAATCAACATTGCGAGCGCTGGTAGCTTCAAGTGAATGGGAATGACGATGTTGTGTCAACCAATCAGCTTTAGAGTTGGCTCCTGAAGGCCTTCTCGAAGGCCCCGGAAGCGGCACAGGAGCAGCAAGCAGGCGGAGTGCTGCAGGTCTTTTGATTGGATTACCAATATTGAGAGGCGGGTCCTATGGGCAGGTAGATGCAGAACCTCAGAACTAGGAAACTGAATTTGATAAAGGAATTAATTCGCGGACTACAAAGCTGTTTTTTCAACCCACAATGGCGGAAGGAGGAGAAGATGTCGATTTGGTCGAGCATATACTTGAAATCTGCTTTGGGTGCGACAATGCCCTGTTTAGTGAACAAACGAGTGCAAGTGACTTTTTTTTCTTTTCTCCGTCCCGATGCATTCTGCAGAGCGCGAGACGGAGAGCCGAGAGAAATGACATGCTGTTGTGTAGATACGATCAACATCAGACGGCTGTTTAGTTTAATAAATGAACAAAGACGTGCTATAGAGAAAATGACGGGGGCGGGCCAATTTTTTTTAATGTCATGCGATCTACCAATACTACGCCGTGATCGACGTATTGAGCCCTGGTCAAGAGCCATGGCATCATAATGATAGTAATAAGAGGTGGATTAATTCGGGTGGGACTGTGTAGGACCTCACTGAAGGCCCAGGCCCCAGGCACGCCACTGGTTCTAGTTGAAACCCAAAACACAAGTATGAACCGGGAAATGACCAGATGTCTCCTTTAATGACCTCTTAGGGTTCCTGGAAAATTTGCCTAAAACGCATACCCAAGGCATACCCCAAAGTAAATGCTTGTCGTCGGTGGGATTAGACTAAATGATGCAGGTTCACCAGAAACTCCTTCAGCTCAGACTCCAACAGGGTCCAGCTGCCTCAGGTAGACCCAGATCCAGCTTCGAGGGAAGGGTGACCTGGGAGAACCTGAACCACGACTGCAAGTCAGACCCCGCCGCAAGCAAATGAGTCTGGTGCTCGGAAACTCTACAACTTTGAAACCAGCACCAAATGAAAGGTCCTTGTAGTATGTCATGTATAACACTTACAACACCACGCTGCTAAATGTTTTCACTCCCCTGCTCGGCCCAGAGTGGAGGCTGCCATGCCGACAGCAGATCATGTGTCTGACATGTGTGTCTGCACCGCCATGCTGCGGCGGCAGACAGGGTGTAACAATGACGAGGTTTCTCCCCGCTGAAGTCATCCGAGCTCAACAGATATGTAATGAAACACCTCATCGGCGTTGTGTAGGTCCAAGAGGAGCGGGGGGAGGATGAACCATCCCCCACCCACAGAGGACACGCCCGATATGCTGAGTCCGAGAAAAGCCTGATGATATCATGGCTGCGACCAGGAAACTCCCCAACTTATGTTGAGAGGGTCATGGCATGAAGATCATTTAGACAAGGGCAGCAGTGTGGTGGAACACTTCCACAGTCACTCTCTTTTCAGAAAGGGCACCCGGAGGCAGAGGGGCTGTGAGAGGCGTTGGTCAATAGGACCTGTGTGAAGATTACAGTTTCCTTTGGATCAATGCAGCAGTCGTGTCTGCAGATTGAGTCCAATCGAATGGAATCAACATCAAAAGTTCAAAGTTGCTTCCCTAAGTGTCTCCAGCAATGCAGCTGACAGTGTTGTTACATCACGGCTCTGCTGCTGTGGGGAAAGCTTTGTAAGCATCTTCGTCGGAGACATTTCCAAAGTCTAGACAAGTCAAGAGGGAGGCAGCATTCACGGTCTGATGCCTTCTGACATGACATCTATGGTTCAGTCCATCCAGGAGAGGGATCCTCCTGAACGACTCTTACCTTCTTTGTTTTCCTTCTGAGAGGGTTTTTTCTGTTTTTTGGGAGTTTTTCCTGATCCGATGTGAGGACATAAAATACTGTGAGACAAATTAGTCATGTGTCATACTGGGCTAAGTAAAATGAACTGAATTGAATTGTCTTTCCACATATAAGAATTGGCACGAATCTCAGATTTGTAAGGAATGTGAGCCATGCCAGTTGGATCAACAGATGCCAGGTTCCACTCCACCCCTGGAAGAGACCACGCGTAGACCTGGCTGCTCTGTTCCTGAACCATATGTTCGTGGTTGTGGTCGATGCACCTACCAAGTGGTTGGAAGTGTTTCGTAAGTCACAGGTCACCTCTCAGGCAGCCATCTTGGCTCAGGAGAGAGTGTTGGCCTCTTACGACATGCCTGAACAAATTGTGACAAACAATGCGACCACATTCACATCCGACGAGTTCCAGACCTTCGCCAAGAGTTCTTGTGTGCACTAAGACATCCAGCTACAAATGGTCTGGCAGAGAGATATGTCCAGACGTTCAAGGCAGGTATGATAAAGCTGGCTCACACTTCCCCGAACGTTGTCTCCAGCCGACCTGTTCCTTCACGGACATATCCGGACAAGGTTGGATTTCTCAAAGCCTTGTACCAAGGAAACGGGAGGTAAGAAACCGTATCAGCAGCAGGAACCCCATGACCCCGGCTACAGACCGGTACTTTGATGCTGGTTGATGAGAGACAGATAGGCCCTGTTTGGTACGACGGGACACTGACACAGCACACAGACGTCATGGAGACCAGCTGCAGGCTCGCGCCATAGCTGGAGGAAGATGCTAAACATGATCGGTTTGCCCTTCCCTTTCCAGATTAGTGGGCGACGGCAATGCACATAAAGAGCTGTGGGTTGAAGCTAGAATGGACGACCTGGAAGGACAGTTGACTCGTTGGGCGTGCCGACCCAGTGTGCCGGCCAGGGAACGCCAGCTCACAGAGACTCAAGAGGACCGTCTCAGTAATAAACCTCCGTCACGCGGGTCATAGAAAAAGGACATTTCTGAAGGAAGGAGGAATAGCAGTTAAAAAGCTCTATGTCTTGAGAATGGAGAGATGCTCACGTCCTGCATCCCAAAGGGGCCCGGAGAGGTGGAGTGTCCATTCGGGTTCTGTAAGCTGAGGACATAATTCCTTTGGCTGTTTTATATCTACGTTATATCTTCACTATACGAGCCGTGTGTAGCTTACTCTATGTGCAGAGGACCAACACATTGCACACACTCCTTCTTGCAGTCTCTTTGTCTCTTTAAGATATCCAAATCCATCGGATGTCCGACCCTGCCCAAATCTGACCATCTACCAACTCGGTGACTTTCTAAAATTGAGCAACCTTTGGAGCGAGTGTTGCTGGCAACTATCAGAGGAAAAGAGGCAGCGACTGGGCTGGTTATATTTAGCTGTTTTCTTAACATTACCAACCCTAACTTTAAGAACCACGTGTAAACAATGAATGCATGTTGCACACACACTCATCATTCAACATACATCTTTGTCGAATGAAACTATAATATAAATAATAGGCCAAATAATAGCCAACAAGGGTCAAAGCCAGTAAACTATCGTTGTGCCATTCAAAGTGTTATCCTCAATTTAGCCTCAGAATGCAGAAGTCTGGGGAAATGTTTTAATTGGAATGTACGCGCCTCCAATTATATCATCATATCACAAGATTAGTTTTTAATTCATAAATATTTAGTTGTTTTTTTCAAAATGTACTATCTGAATAATTTGAGGGAGTAGGTAAACGAGTGTATTGCTAATTGAATTATTTAAATCAAAAAGGAAGATAAAGCTAATGATGGTGGTGATATGGAACTCCCACACAGCTCCATTATGTTATTGCTTCAGTCAAAGACTCTACAGGTGAGCGCCTCCAGGGAGGTGGCAGGTGTAGCTGTGTAATTAATGGTAAGTGACACAGGGTTTTAAAAGGTTGCTACCACACAGAGTGGAAGAAATGAGCTTTAGTAGCCACACTATAGACTTAAAAGAGGGTTTTTTCAAATAAGAACATTTAATAATTGAATAAAAAGAAGTGTGGATGTGGGTTATAGGCGAGGGGTGAGAGAGGAAGGGAGAAAGGAACTGTTTGTTGATGTAGTTTATTACTGCAGCAACCCAACGTTCCCACAGGGAGGGGTTCAGTGTCCTCTGCAGTAATAGATCAAACTGGAACACAGAGATTGATGTTCTGAGACCCAGTTTGGGATGTCATCACATCACCACTGTGTTGGGCTGTCTTAATCACAGTGTTTATCACAGTTGATGCTCCAGTGGAGCTGCTCAGCATCCAGCTGTCAGAACCAATAGGAACAGCCCTGCAGAGAGCCCGTGGTGGCCGAGGTGAACGCTCATGTGAAACATCGTCCCGCGGGGGAGAGCTCACACATGCTTTCTGTTATCGTAGATGAGGCTGATTTTATAATGTGCTAAACACTAACATCCTTATTGAGTCACTTCCAATGGTGCATGGCCTCTACGGGAAGATTTAAGAGGAGAGGCGAACCACCGAGGCCTCCAACACTTTACTGACCATTGAACATATTACGCTTTAACATAATTACTATCTCATCATTATGACTTACTATCTCATCATTATGACTAACTATCTCATTATTATGACTTACTATCTCATCATTATGACTTACTATCTCATCATTATGACTTACTATCTCATCATTATGACTAACTATCTCATCATTATGACTTACTATCTCATTATTATGACTTACTATCTCATCGTTATGACTAACTATCTCATCATTATGACTTACTATCTCATTATTATGACTTACTATCTCATCATTATGACTAACTATCTCATTATTATGACTTACTATCTCATTATTATGACTTACTATCTCATTATTATGACTAACTATCTCATCATTATGACTTACTATCTCATTATTATGACTAACTATCTCATTATTATGACTTACTATCTCATTATTATGACTTACTATCTCATTATTATGACTTACTATCTCATTATTATGACTTACTATCTCATCATTATGACTTACTATCTCATTATTATGACTTACTATCTCATTATTATGACTTACTATCTCATCATTATGACTTACTATCTCATTATTATGACTTACTATCTCATCATTATGACTAACTATCTCATTATTATGACTTACTATCTCATTATTATGACTTACTATCTCATTATTATGACTAACTATCTCATCATTATGACTTACTATCTCATTATTATGACTTACTATCTCATCATTATGACTTACTATCTCATTATTATGACTTACTATCTCATTATTATGACTTACTATCTCATCATTATGACTTACTATCTCATTATTATGACTTACTATCTCATTATTATAATAATAATAATAATAATAATCATTTATTTTATATAAGCTCAAGTCACTGACACAGAGTCCAGTAGTCACACACACACAGTCATCCCAGTGGTGGTAAGCTACATCAGTAGCCACAGCTGCCCTGGGGCAGACTGACGGAAGCGTGGCAGCCTCGCACGGCCCCTCCGACCACCACCAACACTCATTCACATCCATACGAACGGGGTGAGGCTGCGGTATTATGATGGTGGAAACTACTATCTCATTATTATGACTTACTATCTCATATTACTATCTCATTATTATGACTTACTATCTCATTATTATGACTTACTATCTCATTATGACTTACTATCTCATTATTATGACTTACTATCTCATTATTATGACTTACTATCTCATTATTATGACTTATTATGACTTACTATCTCATTATTATGACTTACTATCTCATCATTATGACTTACTATCTCATCATTATGACTTACTATCTCATTATTATGACACTATCTCATCATTATGACTTATCTCATTATTATGACTTACTATCTCATCATTATGACTTACTATCTCATTATTATGACTTACTATCTCATTATTATGACTTACTATCTCATTATTATGACTTACTATCTCATTATTATGACTTACTATCTCATTATTATGACTTACTATCTCATTATTATGACTTACTATCTCATCATTATGACTTACTATCTCATTATTATGACTTACTATCTCATTATTATGACTTACTATCTCATTATTATGACTTACTATCTCATTATTATGACTTACTATCTCATTATTATGACTTACTATCTCATTATGACTTACTATCTCATTATTATGACTTACTATCTCATTATTATGACTTACTATCTCATTATTATGACTTACTATCTCATTATTATGACTTACTATCTCATTATTATGACTTACTATCTCATTATTATGACTTACTATCTCATTATTATGACTTACTATCTCATTATTATGACTTACTATCTCATTATTATGACTTACTATCTCATTATTATGACTTACTATCTCATCATTATGACTTACTATCTCATTATTATGACTTACTATCTCATTATTATGACATACTATCTCATTATTATGACTTACTATCTCATTATTATGACTTACTATCTCATTATTATGACATACTATCTCATTATTATGGCTTACTATCTCATTATTATGACTTACTATCTCATTATTATGACTTACTATCTCATTATTATGACTTACTATCTCATTATTATGACTTACTATCTCATTATTATGACTTACTATCTCATTATTATGACTTACTATCTCATTATTATGACTTACTATCTCATTATTATGACTTACTATCTCATTATTATGACTTACTATCTCATTATTATGACTTACTATCTCATTATTATGACTTACTATCTCATTATTATGACTTACTATCTCATCATTATGACTTACTATCTAATTATTATGACTTACTATCTCATCATTATGACTTACTATCTAATTATTATGACTTACTATCTCATTATTATGACTTACTATCTCATCATTATGACTTACTATCTCATTATTTTGATTTGGTATCTCATTTATGACTTAGCATCTCATTATTTTGACTTAGGATATGATAATTATGACTTAACATCTCGTCAGGCCTAAGAAAATCCTTGAACAGGACATTATTGACAATACAGTACTGCCTTGAGTACCTTATTGCTTAAGTAAATCTCAAATGTTCCACTTACTATCTCAGAATTATGAGATACTATCTCAGAATAATGAGATAGTAAGTGGAACATTTTAGATAGTATCTCATAATTATGACTTACAGGATCCTAATTCTGTTCTCACAGTGGAGGAAATGGTCTTTCATACGTTCATGAACGGAAAACTGTGAAAGGGTTAAAGTTCTAAGAAGCACAAAGACAATCCGACCCAAGCTGCTCGTCATGTGTGAACATCGAGAGGCTCAGTCCCCATGGGACCTCTGGGAATGAACATGTACTGATGTACAGTAGACCAGAGAGACATCTTTAAGGAATAAAAGTGTAACTGATGTTTGTCCAGTGCCAGCTGCTTCTCAGAGGATAAAGGAACTGGGAGAAGTGTCGTCTCAGTGCTGTGAGCTGACTGGAACTCATCAAAGAGTCCATTGACCACATATGAGTACACAGAGCTGGCCGGCAACCACTTCTTCTAAGACTGTTGCCGGAAGGAAATGAAGATATTGAGCAGAAGTTATTAAAAATAGATGAATCAAGAGATGGCTTTTTGAAAGGAGGTAGAACCGTAGAGGGTTTAAAATAGTCAGTGAGGGATTCATTTCATAATGACAGTCGTTCGATGGTTGAAAGTGAATTAAGCTTTTTCGGGTGAGGAACCATATATGGTCACTTTGTTAATGTTGATTTTCTACCTAAAAACAATATATTTTTTAATGTCACAACAGTAAAAGAGTATTGTTGTGTCCTCCAATAGCACTGAAGTGTTGACATTTTGAATTTCAAAGTATTTCAATGAGTGCCCTATCAAGGGTTAATACTCAGGGTGTTTTAAAGCTAAGGTCACGGAGAGCTTGAAATGGTGGGAAGTATTTCTTCCTAACTGTTTTAATCAAAAACATCATAAACAAAAGGTCTATATACTAAAATACAAATCGAAGTTTGCTTATCCTTTCAAAACAAAAGAAGAGGATAAACCAGGATCAGATCTAAAGCCCTGATGTTCTGACATCATTTCATTGAGCCGGTGGGGAGCGGTCCACTTCAGGAAAGTTGTTTCCATCAGATAGCCACAAATCTGAGAGTATTACAATATTGCAAGACGTAACAAGATGATTGGATGTAAAGGATGCGTTAGCCGGTGACCTCATGTTGGGCAAAGCTGTGCTCTGATTGGCTGTGACAGTGAACAGGGGAGAGGTCACCGGGTCACGATGGACCGGGAAGAGTCAGTCGGTTGATGAACTACAAATGTGTGACGTACATCTCGTCAACCCGTGCCACTCCTAAAGGGGGAAGGTTATCATTTTATATTTAAGAGAACTTAGAGAAGAGAAATGTTATCACAGAAAAGACATTCAGCGTCGTGTCTGAGGTCGCCGGCCTGGGAGAGGCAGCAGGAGCCCAGGAGGCCGAGCAACACAACATCCATTGTCTTCATCTGGCAACATGCCAGGCTCAATTTAAACCAATTCACTTTATTTTGTAAAGCCCCGAATCACAAATTACAAACTCCCCTCAGAGGGCTTTACAATCGGTACACATACGGCATCCCTGACCTTTGACCTCACATCGGATCAGGAACAACTCCCCCAAAACACAGGGAGTTTCACAGGGGGGACAGGAAAGCAACAGAGGAGGAGGCCTCTGGGAATCCAGGTCTGGTCGAGACCTGGACTAAGTTAGACCAGGGTCCTCAGAGTCCCTGGACTAAAGTTAGACCAGGAGTCCTCTGGTACATTGAGACCTGGACTAAAGTTAGACCAGGAGTCCTCTGGTACATTGAGACCTGGACTAAAGTTAGACCAGGAGTCCTCTGGTACATTGAGACCTGGACTAAAGTTAGACCAGGAGTCCTCTGGTACATTGAGACCTGGACTAAAGTTAGACCAGGAGTCCTCTGTACATTGAGACCTGGACTAAAGTTAGACCAGGAGTCCTCTGGTACATTGAGACCTGGACTAAAGTTAGACCAGGAGTCCTCTGGTACATTGAGACCTGGACTAAAGTTAGACCAGGAGTCCTCTGGTACATTGAGACCTGGACTAAAGTTAGACCAGGAGTCCTCTGGTACATTGAGACCTGGACTAAAGTTAGACCAGGAGTCCTCTGTTACATTGAGACCTGGACTAAAGTTAGACCAGGAGTCCTCTGGTACATTGAGACCTGGACTAAAGTTAGACCAGGAGTCCTCTGGTATTGAGACCTGGACTAAAGTTAGACCAGGAGTCCTCTGTTACATTGAGACCTGGACTAAAGTTAGACCAGGAGTCCTCTGTTATATTGAGACCTGGACTAAAGTTAGACCAGGAGTCCTCTGGTACATTGAGACCTGGACTAAAGTTAGACCAGGAGTCCTCTGGTACATTGAGACCTGGACTAAAGTTAGACCAGGAGTCCTCTGGTACATTGAGACCTGGACTAAAGTTAGACCAGGAGTCCTCTGTTATATTGAGACCTGGACTAAAGTTAGACCAGGAGTCCTCTGTTACATTGAGACCTGGACTAAAGTTAGACCAGGAGTCCTCTGGTACATTGAGACCTGGACTAAAGTTAGACCAGGAGTCCTCTGTTACATTGAGACCTGGACTAAAGTTAGACCAGGAGTCCTCTGTTACATTGAGACCTGGACTAAAGTTAGACCAGGAGTCCTCTGTTACATTGAGACCTGGACTAAAGTTAGACCAGGAGTCCTCTGTTACATTGAGACCTGGACTAAAGTTAGACCAGGAGTCCTCTGGTACATTGAGACCTGGACTAAAGTTAGACCAGGAGTCCTCTGGTACATTGAGACCTGGACTAAAGTTAGACCAGGAGTCCTCTGGTACATTGAGACCTGGACTAAAGTTAGACCAGGAGTCCTCTGTTACATTGAGACCTGGACTAAAGTTAGACCAGGAGTCCTCTGGTACATTGAGACCTGGACTAAAGTTAGACCAGGAGTCCTCTGTTACATTGAGACCTGGACTAAAGTTAGACCAGGAGTCCTCTGGTACATTGAGACCTGGACTAAAGTTAGACCAGGAGTCCTCTGGTACATTGAGACCTGGACTAAAGTTAGACCAGGAGTCCTCTGGTACATTGAGACCTGGACTAAAGTTAGACCAGGAGTCCTCTGTTACATTGAGACCTGGACTAAAGTTAGACCAGGAGTCCTCTGGTACATTGAGACCTGGACTAAAGTTAGACCAGGAGTCCTCTGGTACATTGAGACCTGGACTAAAGTTAGACCAGGAGTCCTCTGTTACATTGAGACCTGGACTAAAGTTAGACCAGGAGTCCTCTGGTACATTGAGACCTGGACTAAAGTTAGACCAGGAGTCCTCTGGTACATTGAGACCTGGACTAAAGTTAGACCAGGAGTCCTCTGTATTGAGACCTGGACTAAAGTTAGACCAGGAGTCCTCTGGTACATTGAGACCTGGACTAAAGTTAGACCAGGAGTCCTCTGGTACATTGAGACCTGGACTAAAGTTAGACCAGGAGTCCTCTGGTACATTGAGACCTGGACTAAAGTTAGACCAGGAGTCCTCTGGTACATTGAGACCTGGACTAAAGTTAGACCAGGAGTCCTCTGTTACATTGAGACCTGGACTAAAGTTAGACCAGGAGTCCTCTGGTACATTGAGACCTGGACTAAAGTTAGACCAGGAGTCCTCTGGTACATTGAGACCTGGACTAAAGTTAGACCAGGAGTCCTCTGTTATATTGAGACCTGGACTAAAGTTAGACCAGGAGTCCTCTGTTATATTGAGACCTGGACTAAAGTTAGACCAGGAGTCCTCTGGTACATTGAGACCTGGACTAAAGTTAGACCAGGAGTCCTCTGTTACATTTAGACCTGGACTAAAGTTAGACCAGGAGTCCTCTGGTACATTGAGACCTGGACTAAAGTTAGACCAGGAGTCCACATTGAGACCTGGACTAAAGTTAGACCCTCTGGTCCATTGAGACCTGGACTAAAGTTAGACCAGGAGTCCTCTGTTACATTTAGACCTGGACTAAAGTTAGACCAGGAGTCCTCTGGTACATTGAGACCTGGACTAAAGTTAGACCAGGAGTCCCCTGTTACATTGAGACCTGGACTAAAGTTAGACCAGGAGTCCTCTGGTACATTGAGACCTGGACTAAAGTTAGACCAGGAGTCCTCTGGTACATTGAGACCTGGACTAAAGTTAGACCAGGTGTCCTCTGTTACATTGAGACCTGGACTAAAGTTAGACCAGGAGTCCTCTGATACATTGAGACCTGGACTAAAGTTAGACCAGGAGTCCTCTGTTATATTGAGACCTGGACTAAAGTTAGACCAGGAGTCCTCTGGTACATTGAGACCTGGACTAAAGTTAGACCAGGAGTCCTCTGTTATATTGAGACCTGGACTAAAGTTAGACCAGGAGTCCTCTGTTATATTGAGACTGGATTAAAGTTCGACCAGGAGTCCTCTGGTACATTGAGACCTGGACTAAAGTTAGACCAGCAGTCCTCTGTTATATTGAGACTGGACTAAAGTTAGACCAGCAGTCCTCTGTTATATTGAGACCTGGACTAAAGTTAGACCAGGAGTCCTCTGTTATATTGAGACCTGGACTAAAGTTAGACCAGGAGTCCTCTGTTATATTGAGACTGGATTAAAGTTAGACCAGGAGTCCTCTGTTATATTGAGACATGGACTAAAGTTAGACCAGGAGTCCTCTGAACTTTCATGTGAAACTCACCAGTCTATTCTTGTTCTTAGAAATGAAGGCTATTCCATGCGAGAAATTGCAAAGAAACTGAAAATGTCCTCCAGCGGTGTGTACTACTCCCTTCAGAGAACAGCACAAACGGGCTCTAACCAGAGCAGAAAGAGAAGTGGGAGGCCCCGGTGCACAACTCAGCAAGAAGACAAGTACATTAGAGTCTCTAGTTTGAGAAATAGATGCCTCACAGGTCCTCAACTGGCAGCTTCTTTAAATGGTACCATAAACGCCAGTGTCAACGTCGACAGTGAAGAGGCGACTCCGGGATGCTGGCCTTCTAGGCAGAGTGGCAAAGAAAAAGCCATATCTGAGACTGGCCAATCAAAAGAAAAGATTGGTATGGGCAAAAGAACACAGGCATTGGACAGAGGAAGATTGGAAAAGGTGTTCTGGACAGATGAATCCAAGTTTGAGGTGTTTGGATCACACAGAAGAACATTTGTGAGACGCAGAACAGGTGAAAAGATGCTGGAAGAGTGCCTGACACCATCTGTCAAGCATGGTGGAGGTCATGTGATGGTCTGGGGCTGCTTTGGTGCTGGGAAAGTGGGAGATTTGAACCAGGTAAAAGGGATTTTAAATAAGGAAGGCTATCACTCCATTTTGCAACGCCATGCCATACCCTGTGGGCAGCGCTTGATTGGAGCCAATGTCCTCCTCCAACAGGACAATGACCCAAAGCACACCTCCACATTGTGAAGAACTCTTGAGGGAAGAAGCAGGCAGCTTGCTGTCTGTAATGGAGTGGCCAGTCACCAGATCTCAACCATTGAGCTGTTGTGGGAGCAGCTTGACCGTATGGTCCTCAAGAAGTGCCCATCAAGCCAATCCAACTGGTGGAGGTGCTTCAGGAAGCGTGGGGTGACATTTCAACAGATTACCTCAACAAATTAACAGCTAGAATGACAAAGGTCTGCAATGCTGTCATTGCTGCAAAAGGAGCATTCTTTGACAAAAGCAAAGTTTGAAGAAAAAAATTAATACTTCAAATACAAATCATTATTTCTAACCTTGTCAATGTCTTGACTATATTTTCTATACATTTTGCAACTCATTTGATGAATAACAGTGTGAGTTTTCATGGAAAACACGAAATTGTCTGGGTGATCCCAAACTTTTGAACGGTAGTGTATAAAAGTAGAAACGTGGGACTCTGGGTCGTTGTCACAACATCTTTTAGGATTCGGCCCCTGGGGACTCTGAGTTGTTGAGATAAGTAGAAGAGAGAATAATAGAAAGCAGCGACCGCAGTCGACGCAGAGAGACGAACTTCATGGACTCAATCATTTGTTTCTGGGATGAAAAGATGTCTAAGAATAAAGCAGCTTCTGTGCCTGGAGAGCATCAAACAGCAATGCAGCCGATGAGAGCGATGACAGGCTAGAAGACCACCTAGTGACCCGAAGACCACCTAGTGACCCGAAGACCACCTAGTGAGCCGGGTAGAGGTCAGATACACTGGACCATACAAATGGAAAATACAAATATATATATATATATATATATATATCTCAACCATAATGCCAGTGTCACACAACCCCAGGCTGGTAACTATGACACCCCCCCCCCGGCTCCCCTACCAACCACAAACTAACTCACAGAGCGAGCTCGCTGTCCCTCGGCAACCAGCAGGAACAGGATCAGCGGTTCTGGTTGTTGTCCACGCTCAGAGGAGCTCGAGGAGCTCGGTGAGCGTCGGCTGTGTCGCCTCGCTGAGGGACGAGGGAGTCCGGCTGAGAGGTAAGAGAGTCAGAGGATCTCGGGGTGGAGCTCACACACATGCTTCCTGTTCCTGGGCTGCGGTGAGGACCGGCCTTCTGGTTCCCCTTAGGAGGCACCGGGCCGTTAAACGGGCTGGAAGGTGCTCGGAAACATCTGGAAGTCTCTTCACCGAGTCACAATCAGTCAGATTATGGTCTGACTAACACACCGTCCGGTCATATCAGATATGAATCACTTCTTAAAACACATTTTTATACAACAGCTTTGAAGTGATGTCCTTTGATGCCGTTCTTTGGTTCCCCTGCTTTAGTTTGCTTGTTGTTCTTTATTTAGTATTTTCCATTTTTTGTTTTTTGTATTTTTGTTTATCGAGCACTTTTTTTTTAAAGGTGCTCTATAAATAAAGTTATTATTATTATGACATTATTTTATGTACCTATTAAAACTTGATTGCCAGTTGCTTGGAGATAAGAATAACAATACAACCAGTTTAATGTTACTGGAAAATATTAAACAAAAGCACATTTTAGATTTTTATTTCCCAATCAATTTTTTTTTAGAGTATAAAGACTATGTTGAAATTTGTCAAAAATATATTATGATTTATAAATATTTTTGGGGAGTTGGTCCTCACAGGGCTCTGATTGGTCTTCACAGGGCTCTGATTGGTCTTCACAGGGCTCTGATTGGTCCTCACAGGGCTCTCATTGGTCCTCACAGGGCTCTGATTGGTCTTCACAGGGCTCTCATTGGTCCTCACAGGGCTCTGATTGGTCCTCACAGGGCTCTCATTGGTCCTCACAGGGCTCTGATTGGTCTTCACAGGGCTCTGATTGGTCCTCACAGGGCTCTGATTGGTCTTCACAGGGCTCTGATTGGTCTTCACAGGGCTCTCATTGGTCCTCACAGGGCTCTGATTGGTCTTCACAGGGCTCTCATTGGTCTTCACAGGGCTCTGATTGGCCCTCACAGGGCTCTCATTGGTCCTCACAGGGCTCTGATTGGCCCTCACAGGGCTCTCATTGGTCCTCACAGGGCTCTGATTGGTCCTCACAGGGCTCTGATTGGTCCTCACAGGGCTCTGATTGGTCCTCACAGGGCTCTCTTTGGTCCTCACAGGGCTCTGATTGGTCCTCACAGGGCTCACAGGGCTCTGATTGGTCCTCACAGGGCTCTGATTGGTCCTCACAGGGCTCTGATTGGTCCTCACAGGGCTCTGATTGGTCCTCACAGGGCTCTCATTGGTCCTCACAGGGCTCTGATTGGCCCTCACAGGGCTCTGATTGGTCCTCACAGGGCTCTCATTGGTCCTCACAGGGCTCTGATTGGTCCTCACAGGGCTCTGATTGGTCCTCACAGGGCTCTGATTGGTCTTCACAGGGCTCTGATTGGTCCTCACAGGGCTCTGATTGGTCCTCACAGGGCTCTGATTGGTCCTCGTTCTTCTCCAGACACGATGTGGTCGTTTCCTCTCCTCCTTTGTCCTCGTGAAGGTTCCTCAGCCTCAGCCAGAGGACGTCTCTGAGTGGGGGACGTGTTACTCTACATATGAACGTAAACCCTGGTTCCACTTACTGGAGTTAAAATCCAGAGCCAAACAACTGAGGAATGTTTCAGTGAATAAATCCTCTGCAGATTGAGAGCAGACACTCTGAAGATGTGTTTTTCTTGAAGTGATCCATTCATCCCATATGACAAACCCTCAAAGCTCTGGGAACTCCTCGGCTGCATGCGGTCCTGGTCCCTCGGCCGAGGGTCTCCAGCCGGGCAGCAACAACACCCACAAACAAACACACAGCACACACACCGGTGATGCTCTGCAGTAAACATGGCGGCTGTGTGACGACAGGAAGAAGAAGAAGAAGAAGAAGCAGAGAGCGGCTGAAGCACGGACGCCCACAGCCAGCAGAGGAGGGCCCTGTTCACGGGGGTCCCGCCCAGACCAGGGGGGTCCTCCGGAGGCTCTGGGCTGCAAGGTGACTACAGGTAACTGTGAGAAGCCAACAGAGTGATGCATGTCATGGTTATGATTCCTGTCCCAGTGCGGGGCCTCTGCTGCCCCCTCCAGCAGAGGCCCCGCACCGGGAGGCTGGCCAGCAGGGGGACGCCACACGGCGGAGAGGGGGGAGGGGCGAGGCCGGAGACCAGAGGAAGACCAGCGTCCAGGTCCAGGACCGGGAGCAGACCAGAAGGTGGAGGAGCGCCTGCTGTGGGCCAACCCAGAGAACCAGTCAGGGAAGCAGCAGGTGAGGAATACTTTATGTTAATAATGTATATATATATATATGAATATGTATATATGAATATATATATATAAATATACATAAATAAATGTATAAATGAACATCTATATATTTATATATATAAATTTATTTATATGAATATATATACATACATAAATATATATAAATGAATATATATATATGTTAAATATATATATAGATATATTTATTTATATATTAACAGATTTATATATATAAATATATATGAATATATATTTATATTTAAATATATATAAATATATATCAGAATGATGATGAACATATATTAAATACTTAAATGAGACCACATAAATACATGAAGGCACAGTTAAAAGACTTTTTTAATTTCCTCTCAGATATTAGATTCAATCTCAAAGCGTCCACAATAATCAGAACAATGTGGACATGCCGGCCGCCTGGTGGCTCAAAGCTGTACTGCACATATCCATGTAAAATAAAGGACAACAGGAAATTCAGTCACCCGAATAAAATCTCACTCACATGAAGGTCGCGACCCTTTCTTGGACCCGTGCCTCATAATTGGGACTAAAGCTGCTGTTTATTCACACTGCGCCACACTTGAAAGGCCTTTTTGATCAGCACACACACACACACACACACACACACACACACACACACACACACACACATAAACAGCTTCCATCTGACTGTAGAAGTCCATAACCACAGCCAGACCCCTCTGGCTCTGGGCAGCAGCAGCTGTGCTCGATGGAGTGACTCCAGCTCGTCGTCCCGCCCGCTGCACGCCGCCATGTTCTGCATTCTTTGTGTGCCGTGGCCCTTTGGAGATCCTCTGGCGGTCCCCAGTGGATCCATCACCAGTGACACCTGCAGCATCTCTGACCCCCTCCCAGGGACTCCGGCAGCCCCCCGCGGCCAGAGGAGGCCGCCTCGCCGCGCTCATCCCACGGACGCCGAGGTTTCGCAACTCCATCTGTATCTGCCCTCGCCGCTCTGCGATGAAGAGGAGGAGGAGGAGGAGGAAGCCGACGGCGGAGACGAGCCCCTCGAGGTGCGAGTTCTTCGGGGCGCGGCGGCCATCTGCGTCCTCGGGTCCTCGGCTCACGTCTCCCACGTCACATCTGGTTTCCGCCCTCCTCAACTCGATCTGGACCGTGGCCCCAACAACGGGGCCCCGAAGTGATGTCAGAGGGAAGATATGTTCCCAAGCAATGAGAACCACTGAGTGCATAATGCCTGACCACTGGGGCCACAGGGGCCAGGAAGGAGGGGCCACTACTCTGTCCTGACCACGGGGGCCACAGGGGCCAGGAAGGAGGGGCCACTACTCTGTCCTGACCACTGGGGCCACAGGGGCCAGGAAGGAGGGGCCGCTGCACAGATCCAGATTTAAACGTCAAACAGATCAAAAGACTCTTTACGTTATGAGAATAATGAACTCGTCTAAAACACTAAACATCAAACACTGTTTCATCTTTAAGGTGAAACATTGTCATCATGTTGAGTCATTTATAGGAGACACGGTGTTTTATACATGCCACTGAAATCAATAAGGCCCCAAATATGGACACAGGTAACAGGTGATATGTAACTCACAGGTGTTACGTAACACCAGTGATGAACTGTTCGATCATGTCGGGAACACATTAAAATATTATTAAAAGTATACATGTGTGCTCTATATCTATCTGTGGTTTATATTAAACTATATCTTTCATCACCTGCCTGAGTGTTTCTGAAGAAGAAGAAGAACACGTAGTTACATTATTTCATGTTTCTGAGTGATGGATGTGAATTCTCTGGGACTCAAAGACCTTCATCACGGCCAGCCGGCCCGTGGCCCCGGGGGGTCGGGCCCCTCGGGCCCGGTGCTCTTCGTGGCTCAGGGGGTCCAGAGAGAAGGGCCGGCAGGGGCTGAAGGACAGCAGGGCTCCGGCTCCGACCCCGGCCTCCAGCACCGACCCCGGCTTCAGGAGCAGCAGGAGGCCCTGGGCGTCGCCCGCGGCCCTCAGGCTGGTCGCCCCGCTGCCGTCCTTCATGAGGCACTTGCAGTTGTTGACTTTGAAGCAGCCCGACTTCTCCTCGGAGCTCGAGGGAGGGGCGAGAGGAGAGGAAGAGGAGACAGATGAAGAGGAAGGTGAGGACCGTCTGGAGGCTCATGGTCTGTGGTGGTGTGAGGACCGGGAGGACCGGGTTCTTCGCTCCCCAAAGAGCTTCTGACAGCCGGGTGAGGAAAGTGATTCGCATCACGGTGAGAACCATGCTGAGAAATCCTGAACAACCGCACACAGGCAGCAGGTCCTCAGAGGAACCAGGTCCAAGGAAACAAGTCTAGTCTGAGCCAGTCTAGTCCTCATGAAATACGAGCATTCATCCCCATGCAACATAAACATGACCTCTTATCAGTCACTAGTGTCTTTCCCTATTGCTGCCCAATAAACTCAAGTCCTAATATTCTCCCTAATATTTCTATATGTATTCATTTAAAGCTCAAGACTACAGAATAAAACTAAATGACTACATCTCAGTCCCTTTGGGTTCACACCGGGTCTGAGTCCTGCTGCAGAGTCCTGTAGGCAGGCGGGGGGGGTCTGCTAGCCCCGTGTGTCTTTGTGTCGTGACTGTAGACAGTTTAACTATATAGTCTGAGCTGACAGACATTGAACGCACCACTCTGACCCGTCAGAACGCGGCTGCTCTTCAGAGTGAATAACGGACCGGGTCCAGAGAGCCAACAGGCGCCATCGCTGTCGTCCTGGTGACACCGACCAATCAGATCCGCTCGCTAGAGGAGATGAAGCTTGGGCTCCACTTCTTACAACAGAAGATTCAAAACACTGAGTTACTAAACGACACATTATGGAGTCAGATCAAATATCTTCGGTTATTGCAACATAAGCAGAACGTCTACCAGTAATATTGATTGTAATATTAGTTTATGCTTCATCTCTTATTATGTTCCTGTCGATCTCACGGCTCAAGAGGCCCAAAGTCAACATCAGAGAACAACAAACTGGCCACTCGTCTTTTACACAGATTTTATTCGATAGAAAAAGCTTCTCTAAGCTTTGACTGCAAATTTGCGGATGGAGTAGAGGAGGTCCTTCCTCTGCTGCTTCTTGGTCCGCAGACCCTCCTCATGCTTGTTGAGCCGGCGGCGCAGAGCGCGGGTCTTCTTGGGTCTCAGGTCCAGGGGCTTGTACTTCTTACCCTGCAACGCGAGAACGACACGTCAGAGGAGCTGGAAACATGCCGAGCTTCACCTGATCTCATAGGACCAGGAGTCAGAGCAGACCTGGACACAGACATGTAGGACACGCTCGACGAGCTTTCACATGACTATCTCCATCGTCTTGATCTAATCGAGGGAATAGATTAAAACCGTTGAAAAGAATGCGTTCCATGACATAAGCCCAGGCTCTGTGCTAGAAGGAGCATCAGAAGTCATCAACGGCCATAAAGTGACGTCTGATCAGGATGTTGAGCGCCTCCAGTCTCAGTCTTTTGGTAAGCAGTTGAGAATGCATCAGCAGCCATCAGCTCGACGAGGATTATCTCTGACTGGAGGCCTGAGCTCAGAGTCACTCAGATGCTCTCACCCTGTAGAACTTCCTCAGGTTCTCCTTCTGGGTCTGGTTGATCACGGTCAGGACTCTGGCGATGGATTTACGGACAACACGGCTGCAACGACAAAGAAACACAAAGTTAGACCCCGTTCAGTCGGGTTCACTGAAGTTAGACTCACATGTGAAAGAAGTGGTTAGTCTGAACAGCCAACTACCGGCCTCACAGGACGAGTGAAGCGGTGGCAGAGATGAACATCCAGAAACTACGTTTTAAAACAGGTTGTGTGACGTAACCTTTGACAGGTCAGAATGCTTCAATGTTACATCAACTCTGATCCACAGGACCATTTCCTTCACTAACCCTGAACACCACTTAAACTCAACGTTCACTTAATACAATGAACTCTTCACTTTAAATACATGTTCATCTAAACTGACTTCCACTGGTTAAAGTTGTGCACTTCCTCCTATATTTATAATCTCACACTATGTTGATTGTTGTCGCACCACATTCCTCGTTTGTGAAAACATAAATGGCAATAAAAGGTTCTTTAATTTCAACCTTCTTGTGTTCATAAACACAGCTAATCCCCCAGGAGAGCTCTGGGCCCAGGGCCCCCCAGGAGAGCTCTAGGCCCGGGTCCCCCGCCCCCCCCACCCAGGAGAGCCCGTGTTGTGGCTCGTTTCTTACATTTTGGAGAGCTTGGACGCGGCCCCCCCGGTCACCTTGGCCACCCGGAGCTGGGACAGCTCGTTCTTCAGGTCGTCCAGCTGCTTGAGCAGCTCCTCCTTCTTCTTGCCCCGCAGATCTCGAGCCTTGATCTTGGCCTGGACACAACAGAAAGGTGTCAGAGAGTCAGCCGAGCTAGCGGCTAGCGGCGGCTAGCTCACGGATAACAGAGCCATCCATTTACAACGTTATGCTCCCGGTTTGCCTCGACAGTTATAATAATTATACGAATGTAATCCACCTGCTTCTAAAAAGACACGTTGGCTTTACGCTGTACACGATACTCGTTATTGTTAAGATAAATAGGAGTTACGTTAATCGCAGATATTGTACACAAATAACCAGTTGTTGGAAATTTATGGTCGTTACGTTTCCCGTAAATAGTTTACAACAATATTAGTTTTAGTATAGCAACATTGCCTTGAAGTTATCCGAGGATATTGTACATTAATTCCATCTAGCAGGCCAACAATAACGAGACGCGTTCCGATTAGCTTACGGCTAGCATAGCAGGTTAGCCCCGTAGATCGGGACTAATAACATTTTACTCCGTTCCGGAAGCAGCCGGCTAAACAGCACGCGCGCCCCCAGACGCCGGACACTCTTGTGTCCGCGTATCACTCGCATGTCGCCGGCTTCAGGTCCAGTAAACGCAGTAAAACCCGCGGTAACGGCGAGGCTCGCGCTCCTCACCATGTTCCCTCTCGCTGCCCGGTTGCAAAGGCCGGACGCACCGCGTGCTCACTCGAAGACGCTTCCGGAGAGCTTTCTTCTTCGTGGCTTTGCGCTTCCCCTTTGAGGCCTCGCAAACAGCGCCGCTCATCGGTGGAGTTCGGAAAAGCAGGAAACACGGCGTAGCAATTCACAACTGCAATAATAAAGAATCAAGAGTTATAAATAAATAGACAACATCATTGGGAAGGTAATCCACTTGTGAAATATATGAGAATTATTTGAACAAAGAGTTTATAGAGAAGAAAGGGAATTATCTTGATTTGATGATGTAACTTTAAATATGTGTGACTGTGGTTTTTCTAATTATTTAACTATTTTTTGGTCTGTTTTCTGTTGTTCTTCACTCTTTTATTTCCCCTTTCCCCTTTCCTTTTGTATTGTATCCTTAAAGTCCTGTCTTGTTAATTTGTCAAATAAAAAAATAAAATTATATATATATATATATATAAAGGAATTATGGAACATATGGTCAAAATATTACAAAAAATTACCCAAAAAAAGTGACCGGAGTGAGGGAATATTCTGAAAGACTTTGATTTCATCACCCTCAGAAAACAAAAGGGGTGGGTGGGGGGGTCAAATGTAGTAATAGATGTCAGACGAGTCACAAGAGGAAATCAAAGAAAACCCCAATATAACATCAACTATGTGTCTCACAATCAACGATGTGGAGTTATTCAATATAACCTCAAAGGTTCATGGAAGTGTTTTGTGTTTAATTTTAATTGGATAGAGCTAATCCCTGATGTGGAAACAGCCTGCTCTTTTTTTTATGATGGTTTTACACAACTATTCATGCCCGACTCAGGATAAGGCCAGAACCAGAACAGGTTCTGCCACTGACCGGCGTTAACAACATTAGCAGCACGTCAGCGACACAGGAGAATTAAATGTGGACTCCTAAATATTAGATCTGTCATCTAAAGCTGTATAAAGTAATGATTTAATAATCACATATGTATTCCTAAAGACCTCAGTAGTATAGTTAAGTGCTATTTTGTTTTATACTTTGAACCTCCCACCACTAGGGGGCGTAGGGCCACTGTCATTAAGACAGAGGCCAATATAATTATATGTTTCATTGCTAGGTCTGATTTTCTAACCATTCATGTCGACAGTAGACATAATACATTTCACAGCATCATGATGCACCAATTGCTAACAGAGCACTGGTCACCAGCCGTAAACACAGATATTACACCTAAGAGTTACCCTCTGCCCATCACAGACAAACACTTTATTATTTTCTGTAAATATAAAGGTTTAAGTGGGACCAAGTACACACAACCACATCAGAGAGGAATAACACTTTCCACACCACTTGTCTTTGACACAGGTTTTATTTGTCAACAGAGGAAGCCTCTAAGCTGGGAGGAGTCCAGGTTGTTGGTCCGGCGGTGCAGAGCTCTGGTCTCCTGGGTCTCAGGTCCCGGAGCGTCTCCTTCTTACCCTGCAACAACAAAATACTTTTAGGAAATGCACTACTGTCTAGCTTTCACATGTTGATAGCCATCATGTCTTTTATCTACTCAAGGGAATAGTGTATAACTCTTATGCATTGCATTAGGAACTCAGTCTCAGTCTTTTGGTAAGCAGTTGAGAATGCATCAGCAGTCATCAGCTCAACAAGTATCATCTCTGACTGGAGGCCTGAGCTCAGTCACTCAGCTGCTCTCACCTGTAGAACTTCCTCAGGTTCTCCTTCTGGGTCTGCTTGATCACGGTCAGGACACTGGCGATGGATTTACGGACAAAGAAACAAAGTGAGACCATGTTCATTAATGCAAGTGGTGGTACTTCTTCCCATGGACAGGCAGAGGGCTTTTCCCCATGTGCTCATCTGGCATGTCCTTTAACAGACAGCCAATGTGGATGACTGACATGTAGGGACACGCTCTGCTGTCGAGCTTTCACAGGATTATATCCATCATCTGTTATCTTGATCTACTCGAGGGAATAGATCAAAACCCTTTGAATAGAATGCTCTACATTATCTCCAGTCTCAGTCTTTTGGTAAGCAGTTGAGAACGCATCAGCAGTCATCAGCTCAACGAGTATCATCTCTGACTGGAGGCCTGAGCTCAGTCACGACAGCTGCTCTCACCTGTAGAACTCAGGTTCTCCAGGTTCTGGTCGATCAGTCAGGACTCAACGGGCTGCAAGGAACAAAGAACCCAGAATCAGAACCTGTTCACATTACGGTTGACTGAAGTTACTCACATGAACCACGTGAGAAAGATGACGAGATAATGTTCCACCGAGTTAGTCTGCACGTGAAACTGTTAACTCACAAGTAGCTTATGAATAACAAATAGTTATGATAAAGGTAGCTTATGTCAACCTATAACATGGTTTAATTAGTCTAAACGTAGCTTGTATGAATATAACAAACATTTATTATATGCTAAACGTAGCTTGTATTAATATATAACAAACATTTAACGTTATATATATGATAAACGTAGCTTGTATTAACATATAACAAACATTTAACGGGCTTTAGTTACGCTAAACGTAATAAAATCTAGATTACCGGTCGAGTCTCGCGCTCCTCACCGTGATCGCGCTCCAGCCCTGTAGGAAAGACCGGAAGCTCCACGCGCTCACTATATATAGCTTCCGGAGGCCTTCTTCTTCTTCGTGGCTTCGCGGGTCAAAACAGCGCCGCTCACTGGCGGAGGGTGGAAAAGCAGCCGGAAACAAGCTAAAGACGTGAAAACGAGCAGTCGTTTTAAGTCCTGAGGATTTGTAGTTCCTCCTCAAGGAAAGGAAACGAGATAAACTAAGTACTCAGAAACCTTTCACACTCTTATGGTTCAGCTTTATGCTCAAATTAACGGTTCCCGACCCCGAGTTAAGGAGGTAGCTCCTCCCATCAGAGTGTGAATGGGTGAGAATGATGACACGTTGAAGACCTTTGAGTAGAAAGGAGACAGTTAGCATTCCCACCAAATATGTCTGGAGGCAGGATGAGTGAATTCATCATTTCAAGTTTATTTGTAATAAATGTTGGAAAAAGAAACCGTTGCAGTGGCAGATATTAAACCATAAGAAGCCAAAGACAGCGGCGCTGCAGTGATTGTACAGTTGTGTTTAAACACAGCAGAGTCAGGTTCAGGGTTTCTGTTTCCTCTCACGGAGATAGCACACTATTATTAATAATAATAATATCACCCATCATTAGAAACACTGGAGGATGAGCGCTTGCATAATCACACACAGACGATGCCATGTTCTGCCTCATAGCCTCGCACTGTAAAGAGCACCTTCACAGTGCGCATGGCTCCACATGCAGGCTCCCCACTGATGTCCACAGCTCTCCAGGGAGGAATGACCGAGATGAGCGGCGCCTTCAGGTTCTGGCCTCTGATGATGATAAACACTGAAAACCATCGGCATCCACTGATTTATAAAGTTCTTAATGCATACAGTATGTACATACGTCTCCATATAAATACACGTGGAATGTACTTTTTACATTAGCAAAGGCAGGTAAAGGTAGAGCCCGTTATCATGTACATTGCATTCACTTATTTCATCACAATGCTATATATATCAGCTAACTGGTGTTAGAGGAGCAGCCATCTTGGTTCCCCCAGGAGACTGTTGGACCCAGATCAAGCCCTGTTTGTGTTCTCCAACATGAGATTAGGGTCCGCCGGCTCAGCACTGGGACCCACTTCAATGCATACTTAGTCTTCAAGAGCAGACAGAGGCCTTTATTATTACACTGGAATATCTCACATAGCTCTTTATTAACCAAATCCAAGGGATCCTTATCCACAATGTGTTTGTGTAAAAGTACAAATGTTCCAAATAATTTCCAATAAATCATCATCAGATATTTCTACTCTGTATTTATTATTCTGCAATACTTGTAGGAGCCTAAACAATCTGTACCAGACCATCTCTTAGTCTTTTGAATACGCCTCGTGTCCCAAACCCTTCATACTCAAAGGCGGTAAAACATGAATAAATACATTGCATCTCCTGTAAATCCTCCACAATAAAAGTCCCACATTATTTGTGATGCTTCCTCTTCCTACAGTCCGAGTGGTCTGGGTTTTATTTAACGACGCTCGGCTGATGACACAATTTAATCATTTTTATCAGATATTCTGTTCTTTAAAAGCTTTTATTTTGAAGGAGCTAGATCCTGGATCAGGACTCAGACAGCAGGTCTGTCTCCTTTGAGGTGGGGGTGATGGAGACCTACGTGTGCTGGACTGGATTGAGTCCACATGCTGTCCACAGCCCTCACTGAGACCTGGACTCAATGTGAGCCAGACCACCTCGGCACGTGGTCCGGTGGATCGGATCCCAACGAGAGCCAGACCCGGTCTGAGGGTCCAGACCGGTAACGGTCCTGGAGGATGGAACCACAGTGAAGAAACTTGATGAACACGTCACTTTGAAGAGAAATAAAAACCACGGAGGTTTTGTTAAAACCTTCACCCCCCCACACGATTAATCACGACTCAGCAATTACCATCAATCCCCAAAAATAATTTGAATTTGTACCGTTGGATGTAAAACCCAATGGCTTCCCTCGATTGTGCTCGTGGCTTCATAAAGTAGCCTGATACTAACGCCATCACCAAGATACACCGGCTTCAAGCCCGGGAGAACAAGTCAGATCCTTCTACACGGACCATGTGGAAGGTTCTAGGTTCTCTTCAAGTCCCTTTCACGGCGAAGCCCTCTGATGTCAACACAAAGGTCACACGCTAAAAGCTCAAAGGTCAAGGTCCTGCAGCCATCGACGCTCCTTCGGTCCAGAGGAGACGCTTCAAGTCATATTCGTTCTGGTTAAAAACAGATTTAGTGTTTTTAACCGGGTAGAACCGAGATAACAGTCAGGCCCTTGTTTACGCCTCGTTTCCCGACATGCCGACTCACTTTTTGCCGTTTTCACAGAATTGAAAAAATATTTTTTCGACATGAGTCAGGGAATGAAAAATTTGACTCTCAAAATTCCAGTGTGAATGTGTACAAGTTTACCCTCCGTGACATAATAACATGCGGCCAAAGGCCGGCCTTCACCACGGAGAAATGAAGTTAGAAGTCTTCTCCGTCCTCCCCCTTCAATGTGTCCCGAGTCCTGCTCACAGAGGGACCTCCTCCTGGAGGATCCCCCTCCTCCTGGAGGGATCCCCCTCCTCCTGGAGGGACCCCCTCCTCCTGGAGGATCCCCCCTCCTCCTGGTTCTCTCGAACGCTTCATCAGCCCCACTGGGAGGAGGAGCCTGAGACGGAGGGCCGGATGGCCCCCTTCGGAGACGGCTTGGATCCAAACCAGGACATCTACAACACAGAGCAGTCACCGGGTAGAAAAGGTCTTTGGGTTGTTTTCACGAGGTTAATTCACACATCCATATATTTTTTTTGTCATCTAACAATAACTTACACACATCGTTTAAATACTACGCGGTGATACAGCCATCATTAGTTTTTTTTCTCCGTGTAACGGCGACTCTTCGGTTCACCGTTACAGACTCCTGAGGGACTCCGTGTCACGGTGACTCTTCATCTCACCGTTACAGACTCCTGAGGAACTCCGTGTAACGGTAAACTGAAGAGTCACCGTTACAGACTCCTGAGGAACTCCGTGTAACGGTGACTCTTCGGTTCACCGTTACAGACTCCTGAGGGACTCCGTGTAACGGTGACTCTTCGGTTCACCGTTACAGACTCCTGAGGGACTCCGTGTAACGGGGACTCTTCAGTTCACCGTTACAGACCCCTGAGGGACTCCGTGTAACGGGGACTCTTCAGTTCACCGTTACAGACCCCTGAGGGACTCCGTGTAACGGGGACTCTTCAGTTCACCGTTACAGACTCCCGAGGGACTCCGTGTAACGGTAAACTGAAGAGTCACCGTTACAGACTCCTGAGGAACTCCGTGTAATGGTGACTCTTCGGTTCACCGTTACAGACTCCTGAGGGACTCCGTGTAACGGTGACTCTTCGGTTCACCGTTACAGACTCCTGAGGGACTCCGTGTAACGGGGACTCTTCAGTTCACCGTTACAGACTCCTGAGGGACTCCGTGTAACGGGGACTCTTCAGTTCACCGTTACAGACTCCTGAGGGACTCCGTGTAACGGTGACTCTTCATGCAACGATAAATAACTTCACAGACGGGTTCTGGTTCTTCGATATTCGTCATGTCAGTTTAAACAGACTCAACGTTGGGCGGGGACACATGTTGCAGACTGACCACCCACCTTGTACTCCAGAGTCTGTTTCAACATGTCCTCTTCTTCCCGACTGAAGTTCAGCAGCACCGACACGGCTCGGATCAGCTGGAACGCCTGACGAGCGACACGCACAGATCGGTACATACGGAGGGTTCATTCCAGCCTGCGCCGGTGCTGAGCTGGAGGCCCGAGGACTCACCTCGGCCTCCCTGGACGACATGAACTTGAGCACGACGTGTTTGAGGTACTCAAAGTTGATTTCTCGAGAGTCGTTGAGGTCCGAGGTGTTGGTCACCAGGGTGCTGGAGGTGGGGGGGCTCATGGCGGAGGAGGCCGGAGGCATCTGGGGGTCTGGACCGACACGCTCCGGTTTGTCCGCTCGGCCTTCTGGGAACTTCTCCTTCCCTTCGGCCTCCGGCTCAGGCTTCAGCTTCTACGAGGACCCGAAGGAAACTCGGTCGTAACACGCGTGTTCTGGTTTAACCGGCGACCGTGGTGCCTGGTGACTCTGGGCCCAGTGGGCGGGGCTGCTCTAGAAAACCAGAACCGGGGGGGGGGGGCTCACCAGCTCCTTCTGCAGCGTCCTCTTCAGCTCAGCCAGCCTCTGCTGCAGCTGCTTGATGATCTGCAGAACAACGACACGTCAGTGAGGTTCATCAGAGTTGTACGGTCGTGGGAGTCGGCGCCAACGGACCCGGTTCTTGTCGGCGAGCTGCTGCTCCAGCTCCCGGTTGACCTTCTGGATGTGGTCCAGGTCTTCCGGCGCCACGCTGCCATTCTGGTCCTGCTCACACACCTCAGGGCTGTGCAGCTGCTCCGTCAACGTCTCCACCTCCACCTCCAGGTACGACACCTGAGCCACACGACGGCACACGGTGAGGGGGGGGGTGTCGGTGTGTGTATATATGTGTGTGTGTGTGTGCATGTGTATCTCTGTGTGTGTGCGTGTGTCTGTGTGAATATGCGTGTGTGTGTGTGTGTATATGTGTGTCTCAGTGTGTGTGTGTGTCTCTGTGTATGTCTCGGTGTGTGTCTCTATGTGTGTGTGTGTGTGTGTCTCAGTGTGTGTGTCTCTGTGTGTGTCTCTGTGTGTGTGTGGGTGTGTGTACTAATCCGAGCCTGGCAGCCGTCCAGCTGCTGTGTTTGTGTGTCTCTATGTGTGTGTGTGTCTTTCTTTGTGTCTTTCTTTGTGTGTGTCTCTGTGTGTGTCTCTGTGTGTGTGTGTGTGTGTGTCTCAGTGTGTGTGTGTGTCTCTGTGTATGTCTCGGTGTGTGTCTCTATGTGTGTGTGTCTCAGTGTGTGTGTGTCTTTCTTTGTGTGTGTCTCTGTGTGTGTCTCTGTGTGTGTGTGTGTGTGTACTAACCCGAGCCTGGCAGCCGTCCAGCTGCTGTGTGTGTGTGTCTCTATGTGTGTGTGTGTCTTTCTTTGTGTCTTTCTTTGTGTGTGTCTCAGTGTGTGTGTCTGTGTGTGTGTGTGTGTACTGGCAGCCGTCCAGCTGCTGTGTGTGTGTCTCTATGTGTGTGTGTGTGTCTCAGTGTGTGTGTGTCTTTCTTTGTGTGTGTCTCGGTGTGTGTGTGTGTGTGTGTGTGTACTAACCCGAGCCTGGCAGCCGTCCAGCTGCTGTGTGTGTGTGTGTCTCTATGTGTGTGCGTGTGTCTCAGTGTGTGTGTGTCTTTCTTTGTGTCTTTCTTTGTGTGTGTCTCGGTGTGTGTGTGTGTGTGTGTGTGTGTACTAACCCGAGCTGCCAGCCGTCCAGCTGCTGTGTGTGTGTGTCTCTATGTGTGTGCGTGTGTCTCAGTGTGTGTGTGTCTTTCTTTGTGTCTTTCTTTGTGTGTGTCTCGGTGTGTGTGTGTGTGTGTGTGTACTAACCCGAGCCGCCAGCCGTCCAGCTGCTGTGTGTGTGTCTCTATGTGTGTGTGTGTGTCTCAGTGTGTGTGTGTCTTTCTTTGTGTGTGTCTCGGTGTGTGTGTGTGTGTGTGTGTGTGTGTGTGTACTAACCCGAGCCTGGCAGCCGTCCAGCTGCTGTGTGTGTGTGAGCTTCTCGTCCCTCAGGCGGCTCAGCTGGGCGTCTCTGTCCAGCTCCACCTGCTCCATCAGGACCCTCTGTAGCTCCGCCTCCTCCTGCAGCTGCCCCAGAGACGCCTGCAGACTCTGAACCTCTGAGCCAGCCGAGAGACGCACCGTCATAACGTTAGATGCGTGAGTGACAGTCACACTCACGGTGTGAGAGGAGCAACATGATTATTATCCCATGGAGTGACTGCTGAGCACCGTTCTGCAGCGCCGTGGCGTTCTCCTCCGCCAGCGCCAGCTGCTGCTGGGAGGTCTGGAGCGATGACGTCATCTCTACCACCTGACCACAAGGACACACGTCATCACACCGAGGGGGGGGGGGGGCTGCAGCTTACACACAGAACCACGATGGTTCCTTAAGAGGCTTTGTGGCTTTCTTGGACATCTTCATAAAGAACCCTGGTTTGAAGGTTCTCTGTGAAACCAGAAATGGTGCCTTAAAGAACCACTTTACGAAGGTTCTTTGAGGCCCCTTTACAGGTTCTTTGTGGAACTCTTTAAGGAAATGGTTCTTTAATCTTTACAGAATCATTTCCTTTCAAATAACCTTGGTTTGAAAGGTTCTTTGTGGAACCATAAATGGTGCCTTACAGAACCATCTATTTAAGGTTCTTTGAGACACCTTTATAGGTTCTTTGAAGAACTATTTAAGGAAACGGTTCTTTAGAGAACCCTGGTTTGAAAGGTTCTGTGTGAAACCAGAACACATGTGGTTCTAGATGATGGTTCTGCGTGTGCAGCCTGTGGCTTGAGGAGAACCTCCTGTTCTCTCGTGGTGTCGACTGACCCGGGTTTGAAGATCCTCCTTCTGACGTCGGCTTTCTTCCAGAGCTTTAGCGATCTCTGTGCTTACCGTCTGCTGACTGCTCAGCTCCACCTGGGGGAACCGAGACCAAGACCAGAGGACTAGTGAGACCATAGGACTAGTGAGACCAGACCAGAGGACTAGTGAGACCAGAGGACTAGTGAGACCAGAGGACTAGTGAGACCATAGGACTAGTGAGACCAGAGCAGAGGACTAGTGAGACCATAGGACTAGTGAGACCAGAGGACTAGTGAGACCATAGGACTAGTGAGACCAGAGGACTAGTGAGACCAGAGGACTAGTGAGACCAGAGGACTAGTGAGACCATAGGACTAGTGAGACCAGAGCAGAGGACTAGTGAGACCAGAGGACTAGTGAGACCAGAGCAGAGGACTAGTGAGACCAGAGGACTAGTGAGACCAGAGGACTAGTGAGACCATAGGACTAGTGAGACCAGAGGACTAGTGAGACCAGAGGACTATTGAGACCAGAGGACTAGTGAGACCATAGGACTAGTGAGACCATAGGACTAGTGAGACCATAGGACTAGTGAGACCAGACCAGAGGACTAGTGAGACCAGAGGACTATTGAGACCAGAGGACTAGTGAGACCATAGGACTAGTGAGACCATAGGACTAGTGAGACCAGACCAGAGGACTAGTGAGACCAGAGGACTAGTGAGACCAGAGGACTAGTGAGACCATAGGACTAGTGAGACCATAGGACTAGTGAGACCATAGGACTAGTGAGACCATAGGACTAGTGAGACCAGAGGACTAGTGAGACCAGAGGACTATTGAGACCAGAGGACTAGTGAGACCATAGGACTAGTGAGACCATAGGACTAGTGAGACCAGAGGACTAGTGAGACCAGAGGACTAGTGAGACCATAGGACTAGTGAGACCAGACCAGAGGACTAGTGAGACCAGAGGACTAGTGAGAGCAGAGGACTAGTGAGACCAGAGGACTAGTGAGACCATAGGACTAGTGAGACCAGACCAGAGGACTAGTGAGACCAGAGGACTAGTGAGACCATAGGACTAGTGAGACCAGAGGACTAGTGAGACCAGAGGACTAGTGAGACCAGAGGACTATTGAGACCAGAGGACTAGTGAGACCATAGGACTAGTGAGACCATAGGACTAGTGAGACCATAGGACTAGTGAGACCAGAGGACTAGTGAGACCAGAGGACTAGTGAGACCATAGGACTAGTGAGACCAGACCAGAGGACTAGTGAGACCAGAGGACTAGTGAGACCAGAGGACTAGTGAGACCAGAGGACTAGTGAGACCATAGGACTAGTGAGACCAGACCAGAGGACTAGTGAGACCAGAGGACTAGTGAGACCAGAGCAGAGGAATAGTAACTAGTTTTAGTAGCTAGTTACTACTATAACTAGTTACTATAACTAGTTGCTATCACTAGTATATTTACTATAATATAGTATAATAACGCTGAATCTCTGTGTTAAGTATAGTCGTGTATGGAAGCCCAGGAGGGACCTTTTAAAACCATCATGTAAACTTTAAAATAACGTTTTAATTCCACAGCAGCATTGAATGAAGATGAAGGTTAGAGATGACGATGCAGTGTAAAGAGGACGCGTGTACCCGGCTCTGCTCCAGCTGCTCCGTCCTCTGGCTGAGCCTGGAGGCCCCCAGGAGCCTCTGCTGCTCCAGATCCACCTGGACAGCAAAGAAGCGTCAGCACAGAGCGGCCATCTTGTATTCAAATGTACCGAGTCACGTGACCCCGCATGGAGCTACAGGAGGAGCGGACCGTACCATTGCGTCCTGCAGCCTCTGAGTCTCCCCCTGTAAGGAGGAGATGGTCTCCTCCAGGCGGCGCGCCTCCTCCTGACTCTGCTGCTCCAGAGAGGCCCGCTACACACACACACACACACACACACACACACACACACACACACACACACACACACACACACACACACACACACACACACACACACACACACACACACACACACACACACACACACACACACACACACACACACACACACACACACACACACACAGAGAGTTAGGAACCCACGGTGATGAGTCTGGGGGCCTCCTCCACCTGAAGCTCCTGGGGGCCTCACCTGTCGGTCCTCCTGCTGCAGCGTCTCTGAGAGCTGCCGCTCAGCGCTCTTCGTCCTCGCCGCTCCGTCCAGGACGCTCTGCTCCAAGTTAGAGATCTGAGAGAGATGATGTCATCACACAGTGAGGACCATGATGTCATCACACAGTGTGGACCATGATGTCATCACACAGTGTGGACCATGATGTCATCACACAGTGTGGAACATGATGTCATCACACAGTGTGGAACATGATGTCATCACACAGTGTGGAACATGATGTCATCACACAGTGAGGACCATGATGTCATCACACAGTGAGGACCATGATGTCATCACAGTGAGGACCATGATGTCATCACACAGTGTGGAACATGATGTCATCACACAGTGAGGACCATGATGTCATCACACAGTGAGGACCATGATGTCATCACAGTGAGGACCATGATGTCATCACACAGTGTGGAACATGATGTCATCACACAGTGAGGACCATGATGTCATCACACAGTGAGGACCATGATGTCATCACACAGTGTGGAACATGATGTCATCACACAGTGAGGACCATGACCATGATGTCATCACAGTGAGGACCATGATGTCATCACACAGTGAGGAACATGATGTCATCACACAGTGAGGAACATGATGTCATCACACAGTGAGGAACATGATGTCATCACACAATGAGGAACATGATGTCATCACACAGTGTGGAACATGATGTCATCACAGTGAGGAACATGATGTCATCACACAGTGAGGACCATGATGTCATCACACAGTGAGGAACATGATGTCATCACACAGTGAGGAACATGATGTCATCACACAGTGAGGAACATGATGTCATCACACAGTGAGGAACATGATGTCATCACACAGTGAGGAACATGATGTCATCACACAGTGAGGAACATGATGTCATCACACAGTGTGGAACATGATGTCATCACAGTGAGGACCATGATGTCATCACAGTGAGGAACATGATGTCATCACACAGTGAGGAACATGATGTCATCACACAGTGAGGAACATGATGTCATCACACAGTGAGGAACATGATGTCATCACACAGTGAGGAACATGATGTCATCACACAGTGAGGAACATGATGTCATCACACAGTGAGGAACATGATGTCATCACACAGTGAGGAACATGATGTCATCACACAGTGAGGAACATGATGTCATCACACAGTGAGGAACATGATGTCATCACACAGTGAGGAACATGATGTCATCACAGTGAGGAACATGATGTCATCACACAGTGAGGAACATGATGTCATCACACAGTGAGGAACATGATGTCATCACACAGTGAGGAACATGATGTCATCACACAGTGAGGAACATGATGTCATCACAGTGAGGAACATGATGTCATCACAGTGAGGAACATGATGTCATCACAGTGAGGAACATGATGTCATCACACAGTGAGGAACATGATGTCATCACACAGTGAGGAACATGATGTCATCACACAGTGAGGAACATGATGTCATCACACAGTGAGGAACATGATGTCATCACACAGTGAGGAACATGATGTCATCACAGTGAGGAACATGATGTCATCACACAGTGAGGAACATGATGTCATCACACAGTGAGGAACATGATGTCATCACACAGTGAGGAACATGATGTCATCACACAGTGAGGAACATGATGTCATCACACAGTGAGGAACATGATGTCATCACAGTGAGGAACATGATGTCATCACACAGTGAGGAACATGATGTCATCACACAGTGAGGAACATGATGTCATCACACAGTGAGGAACATGATGTCATCACACAGTGAGGAACATGATGTCATCACAGTGAGGAACATGATGTCATCACACAGTGAGGAACATGATGTCATCACACAGTGAGGAACATGATGTCATCACACAGTGAGGAACATGATGTCATCACACAGTGAGGAACATGATGTCATCACACAGTGAGGAACATGATGTCATCACACAGTGAGGAACATGATGTCATCACACAGTGAGGAACATGATGTCATCACACAGTGAGGAACATGATGTCATCACAGTGAGGAACATGATGTCATCACACAGTGAGGAACATGATGTCATCACACAGTGAGGAACATGATGTCATCACACAGTGAGGAACATGATGTCATCACACAGTGAGGAACATGATGTCATCACAGTGAGGAACATGATGTCATCACACAGTGAGGAACATGATGTCATCACAGTGAGGAACATGATGTCATCACACAGTGAGGAACATGATGTCATCACAGTGAGGAACATGATGTCATCACACAGTGAGGAACATGATGTCATCACACAGTGAGGAACATGATGTCATCACAGTGAGGAACATGATGTCATCACACAGTGAGGAACATGATGTCATCACAGTGAGGAACATGATGTCATCACACAGTGAGGAACATGATGTCATCACACAGTGAGGAACATGATGTCATCACACAGTGAGGAACATGATGTCATCACAGTGAGGAACATGATGTCATCACACAGTGAGGAACATGATGTCATCACACAGTGAGGAGTACCATCACAGGTCCCTGATGTGGATCACGGTGAGCCCCTCCTGGTCTCACCTGTGTGTCCGTCCTCTCCTTGTAGGATCTGGACGAGTCGTCTTTGTGTCTGAGGAGAGTCTGAAGTTCAGAGACGCTGCAGCTCAGCCTGGAGACCTACACACACACACACACATGTGTATGCTTCATGTTTACCTGTTTACATGCTGACATGCTTAACGGTGTCCTTGAAAACATCCCCCCCCCCCCCTCAGACCGTACCTGTGTCTCCAGGGAGCTGACGGTGTCATGGTGGTTGGTCCTGACCTGTAGCAGTTCAGCTCTGGTCTCCTCCAGACTCGTCTCCAGAATGCACTTCTGAAAACAACAACAACATGTTTACACACACTGAGCATCTATGAGTGTGTTTACACAACGTGTTATAAACAAGAGATAAAACTCTTTAATTAAATATAAACAAAGACAGATTCAGCCTGTATTATACTCATTTCCCCCTTCCTTCCCTCCCTCCCTCCCTCCCTCCTTCCGAACAGAAGGCCAATAGATAATTGGACTGCATGTTTGTTCTGTCCATCCTACCTCATGAAATAAGGTCTTGGTTCCTACACTGAGCCTGTTCTAGATGTTCTAGGTGTCCTATGCGTCCTATGTGTTCTATGTGTCCTATGTGTTCTAGGTGTCCTATGTGTTCTAGGTGTCCTATGTGTCCTATGTGTTCTATGTGTCCTATGTGTTCTAGGTGTCCTATGTGTTCTATGTGTCCTTCACCTCCTGGAGGAGCTCCTGGAGGTGCTGTTCTGGGCTCAGGTTCTCCTGCAGCCGGCGGTCCAGAGACGAGACTTTCCTCTGCAGGTCCAGCAGCGAGCGCTCCAGCATGCACCTGGGCTGTCCTCCTGACCAGCATGCACCTGGGCTGTAGACATGAGCGGACCAGCATGCACCTGGGCTGTATACAGGACCAGCATGCACCTGGGCTGTAGACAGGACCAGCATGCACCTGGGCTGTATACAGGAGGAGGCAGGTACAGGACCCCCCCCACACACACACATCTCTGGATGGCGTCCTGACCTTCTGCTGCTGTAACTTCAGGGCGTCGCGCTCCGCCTGCAGCTCCTCGAGGGCCTCCTCTAGGGTCGACGCCGTCCTCTGGGACTGAAACACACACACACACACACACACACACACACACACACAGACACACACACACACGTCACCCCTCCCTCCGAGACGCATCGTTCACGATGCAGGACAGACGTGGCGCTGAGGACCGACCTTCTGGAAGTCCTCCGACACCTGTTGCACGACGGCCTGCAGCTCCCCGATCTTCAGCTCCGCCTCCTCTCGGAGCAGCAGCAGCTCCTCCCTGAGATCGCGGCGTCAGAGGTCAGAGGTCAGAGGCGTGAAGAACACCCGTCGGCCGGCTGAAGGCCTCCGGTCCTCACCGCTCCACCTCCAGCTCGGCGTTGAGGCTGCGGCTCTCCTGCAGCGCTCGCCGGCTCCTCTGGACTTCGGCCTCCTTCTGCTGCAGCTCCAGGTCCCGCCGGCTCAGCTGCTGCTCCTCCTTCAGCAGCTGAGGAGCGGAGAGAACATGAGGCCCAGGTGGAGGCCCAGCACACCTGAACACACCTGAACACACCAGCCGCCTCCACGTGGACGCACCATGTGTTTGACCTTCGCCATCTCCTGCTGCTGGAAGCCCTCCAGCTCGTCCAGGTCATCCCTCTTCTGGAACAAGGCTACACTCTGCTCCATCATGTCCTCCACCCGGGCCGAGAGGGAGGCCTTCTCCTGAACACACACACACACTGATGGGAGGAGCTACCATGTCGGGTACCACCTGATGGGAGGAGCTACCATGTGAGGTACCACCTGATGGGAGGAGCTACCATGTGAGGTACCACCTGATGGGAGGAGCTACCATGTGAGGTACCACCTGATGGGAGGAGCTACCATGTGAGGTACCACCTGATGGGAGGAGCTACCATGTAGGGTACCACCTGATGGGAGGAGCTACCATGTAGGGTACCGCCTGATGGGAGGAGCTACCATGTAGGGTACCACCTGATGGGAGGAGCTACCATGTAATGTACCACCTGATGGGAGGAGCTACCATGTAAGGTACCACCTGATGGGAGGAGCTACCATGTAATGTACCACCTGATGGGAGGAGCTACCATGTCGGGTACCACCTGATGGGAGGAGCTACCATGTGAGGTACCACCTGATGGGAGGAGCTACCATGTAGGATACCACCTGATGGGAGGAGCTACCATGTGAGGTACCACCTGATGGGAGGAGCTACCATGTAGGGTACCACCTGATGGGAGGAGCTACCATGTGAGGTACCACCTGATGGGAGGAGCTACCATGTAGGGTACCACCTGATGGGAGGAGCTACCATGTAGGGTACCACCTGATGGGAGGAGCTACCATGTAGGGTACCACCTGATGGGAGGAGCTACCATGTAATGTACCACCTGATGGGAGGAGCTACCATGTAAGGTACCACCTGATGGGAGGAGCTACCATGTAAGGTACCACCTGATGGGAGGAGCTACCATGTAGGGTACCACCTGATGGGAGGAGCTACCATGTGAGGTACCACCTGATGGGAGGAGCTACCATGTGAGGTACCACCTGATGGGAGGAGCTACCATGTAAGGTACCACCTGATGGGAGGAGCTACCATGTAAGGTACCACCTGATGGGAGGAGCTACCATGTGAGGTACCACCTGATGGGAGGAGCTACCATGTAAGGTACCACCTGATGGGAGGAGCTACCATGTAAGGTACCACCTGATGGGAGGAGCTACCATGTAAGGTACCACCTGATGGGAGGAGCTACCATGTAAGGTACCACCTGTCCATCAGGACTAACATTCACACACTGATGCCTCTCCCCCCCTCTCCCTTCTTTCCTTTCTCCCTCGCTCCTTCCTTCCTTTTTTCTTCCCTCCCTCCCTTCCTACTCCGTCCCTCCCTACTTCTTCCCTCCCTCTCTCTTTCCCTGTCTGAAGCCCCTCCCCCTTTCCAGGGGATCTCCACCTGGTGGTTTAGTCTGCAGCAGACCGACCACAGTTCAACTGAGCTCCCTCAAAACCAGTGAAGGTGTACGAGCACCAACCTCTGGCTCTGGCCTCCAGGAGGAAAGGTCACAGGTCAAAGGTCACAGATTAAAACCCTCCAACTGGACAGAAACTAACTCATCACGTGAGTCCAACTACCAGCAGCTCTGCTTTGAGAAGGTTAAGGACACACAACTCAATCTACAGGAGAAGAAGTAGAGGACTAGAGTAGAGGACTAGAGTAGAGTACTAGAGTAGAGGACTAGAGTAGAGTACTAGAGTAGAGGACTAGACTAGAGGACTAGAGTAGAGGACTAGAGTAGAGGACTAGAGTAGAGGACTAGAGTAGAGGACTAGAGTAGAGGACTAGAGTAGAGTACTAGAGTAGAGGACTAGAGTAGAGGACTAGAGTAGAGGAGTAGAGTACTAGAGTAGAGTACGAGAGTAGAGGACTAGAGTAGAGTACTAGAGTAGAGTACTAGAGTAGAGTACTAGAGTAGAGGACTAGAGTAGAGTACTAGAGTAGAGGACTAGAGTAGAGGACTAGAGTAGAGTACTAGAGTAGAGGACTAGAGTAGAGGACTAGACTAGAGGACTAGAGTAGAGGACTAGACTAGAGGACTAGAGTAGAGGACTAGAGTAGAGGACTAGAGTAGAGGACTAGAGTAGAGTACGAGAGTAGAGGACTAGAGTAGAGTACTAGAGTAGAGTACTAGAGTAGAGTACGAGAGTAGAGTACTAGAGTAGAGGACTAGAGTAGAGTACGAGAGTAGAGGACGAGAGTAGAGGACTAGAGTAGAGGACTAGAGTAGAGTACTAGAGTAGAGGACTAGAGTAGAGGACTAGAGTAGAGGAATAGAGTAGAGTACTAGAGTAGAGTACTAGAGTAGAGGACTAGAGTAGAGGACTAGAGTAGAGGACTAGAGTAGAGGACTAGAGTAGAGTACTAGAGTAGAGGACTAGAGTAGAGGACTAGAGTAGAGTACGAGAGTAGAGTACTAGAGTAGAGGACTAGAGTAGAGTACTAGAGTAGAGGACTAGAGTAGAGGACTAGAGTAGAGTACGAGAGTAGAGGACTAGAGTAAAGTACTAGAGTAGAGGACTAGACTAGAGGACTAGAGTAGAGGACTAGAGTAGAGGACTAGACTAGAGGACTAGAGTAGAGGACTAGAGTAGAGGACTAGAGTCACTCACCTTTTCCACATCAGTCATCTTCTCCATCCATTCCTGCAGGTACAGACAGAAGAGAGGTGAGCTGATGGGCGGCAGCAGGCCTCACTCACCCTCAGGCCTCACTCACCCTCAGGCCTCACTCACCCTCAGGCCTCACTCACCCTCAGGCCTCACTCACCCACAGGCCTCACTCACCCACAGGCCTCACTCACCCTCAGGCCTCACTCACCCTCAGGCCTCACTCACCCTCAGGCCTCACTCACCCACAGGACTCACTCACCCTCAGGACTCACTCACCCTCAGGCCTCACTCACCCACAGGACTCACTCACCCTCAGGACTCACTCACCCTCAGGCCTCACTCACCCTCAGGCCTCACTCACCTACAGGCCTCACTCACCCTCAGGCCTCACTCACCTACAGGTCTCACTCACCCTCAGGTCTCACTCACCCTCAGGTCTCACTCACCCTCAGGCCTCACTCACCTACAGGTCTCACTCACCCTCAGGTCTCACTCACCCTCAGGTCTCACTCACCCTCAGGTCTCACTCACCCTCAGGCCTCACTCACCTACAGGTCTCACTCACCCTCAGGTCTCACTCACCCTCAGGTCTCACTCACCCTCAGGTCTCACTCACCCTCAGGCCTCACTCACCTACAGGTCTCACTCACCCACAGGTCTCACTCACCCTCAGGTCTCACTCACCTACAGGTCTCACTCACCCACAGGTCTCACTCACCCTCAGGCCTCACTCACCCACAGGTCTCACTCACCCTCAGGTCTCACTCACCTACAGGTCTCACTCACCCACAGGTCTCACTCACCCTCAGGCCTCACTCACCCTCAGGTCTCACTCACCCTCAGGTCTCACTCACCCTCAGGTCTCACTCACCCTCAGGCCTCACTCACCTACAGGTCTCACTCACCCTCAGGTCTCACTCACCCTCAGGTCTCACTCACCCTCAGGACTCACTCACCCTCAGGACTCACTCACCCTCAGGACTCACTCACCCTCAGGTCTCACTCACCCTCAGGTCTCACTCACCCACAGGTCTCACTCACCCTCAGGTCTCACTCACCTACAGGTCTCACTCACCCACAGGTCTCACTCACCCTCAGGCCTCACTCACCCACAGGTCTCACTCACCCTCAGGCCTCACTCACCCACAGGACTCACTCACCCACAGGCCTCACTCACCCTCAGGCCTCACTCACCCACAGGACTCACTCACCCTCAGGACTCACTCACCCACAGGCCTCACTCACCCACAGGCCTCACTCACCCTCAGGTCTCACTCACCCTCAGGCCTCACTCACCCACAGGTCTCACTCACCCACAGGTCTCACTCACCTACAGGTCTCACTCACCCTCAGGTCTCACTCACCCTCAGGTCTCACTCACCCTCAGGTCTCACTCACCCTCAGGTCTCACTCACCCACAGGTCTCACTCACCTACAGGTCTCACTCACCCTCAGGTCTCACTCACCCTCAGGTCTCACTCACCCTCAGGCCTCACTCACCCACAGGTCTCACTCACCCACAGGTCTCACTCACCTACAGGTCTCACTCACCCTCAGGTCTCACTCACCCTCAGGTCTCACTCACCCACAGGCCTCACTCACCCACAGGTCTCACTCACCCTCAGGTCTCACTCACCCTCAGGTCTCACTCACCCTCAGGCCTCACTCACCCACAGGTCTCACTCACCCACAGGTCTCACTCACCTACAGGTCTCACTCACCCTCAGGTCTCACTCACCCTCAGGCCTCACTCACCCTCAGGACTCACTCACCCTCAGGCCTCACTCACCCACAGGCCTCACTCACCCTCAGGCCTCACTCACCTGTAGGCCTCACTCACCCTCAGGCCTCACTCACCCTCAGGCCTCACTCACCCACAGGCCTCACTCACCTGCTCCTTCTTCTCCAGGGCGAGCGCCATGCCGTCGGCCAGCCGCGCTCTGCTGGCCTGGTGGGACTCGTTCTGGTCCTGGAGCTTCTTGATGGACGCTGGGCAGTGAGAGAGAGAACAAGGGGAGATGGAAACCCTCCAGGTGTGTGTGTGTGTGTGTGTGTGTGCGTGTGTGTGTGTGTGCTACCAGAGGGAACGTCACATTCAGGAGCAGCGTTAGCAGCTGTGAGAATCCAGATGAAGCGTTTTCATCCCACAAGCAGAGAGGCAGGCAAAGCCGAGCGAGGCATGCAGCGTGGAGACACACCGGGGCAAAGGGCCAAACGGCCCCCAGGGAATCTAACGTGGCCCCTGACGTCACCAGAGGGGCCACACAGGCCCCACAACGTCCTCTAAGAATTAGGATAGTTTATTAGTGTTTTGTTGTTGTTCTTTGTTGTGTGTGTCCCGTCAACGAGATGTGTGAGCCTACGGGAGATGTCATATATAAATTTTAACACACATATATATATATATATATATATATAATGTTATGAACCCAAATATTTATACAAATATTTATATTTATACATATTTATACGAATATATTTTTACATATTTATTTATACATACATATTTATATATACATATATATGTATAAATAAATAGATACATATTTTAATTTATTTAAATTTATTTGTATATATATTTATACATATATATATATAAATGTATTAATATACATATTAATATATTTATTTATACATATTAATGATTTTATATATATATTTATACATTTATATATATGTGTATATATATATATATATAAATATTTATATATATATTTATATATGTATGTATTTTTTTTAATGTTATGAACCCAAACTCGAGGGCGTTAAATGGTCAGGCGTTTGTGGGACGTCCTCAACAAGTATGAAGCAGAACTAGTGGTTAGTACTTCATGGTGGATGAAGGAGATGATAACTGTTTCCACGGAGTAAAGCCACGCCCCCTCTAAGCCCCGCCCCTCTGAGGCACAAATGACGCGAAAAGCTACATATAGTCAAGCGAGTAAACTCACGCGACTAAAGCGAATATTCGCATTACTCTTCTGGTGTGAACGCAGCTTCAGAAACATTAACTGAAGTAGTTTGAGGGCAAATTGAGAAGAGCAACAAAGAAACAGACAATAACATGAAGGGTGGATTTCTGGATTAAAAAGAGGATGCATTCAGCCGTGAGCTGCTGCATGAGAGAATCATCCTCATGGGAGGAGGTGTGGAGAGGAGGGTACGTACAATCCTGAAGCTTTTCTAACGCAACCTCAAGCTTCTCCTTGGTCTTCTGCATAATTCGCAGCTGCTCAGCGTAGTCTAGTGTAGGGAAGTAGTAAGGTGATGGCATCAACACACAACCACACACACAACAACACACACAGAGGTGACGGGAAAGAGAGGAGTGAACAACAGGGAAGGGAGAAAGCAAAAAGGGAAAACATGAGAAATAATGGGAGGTAAAACTATTCATGGTTTTCTGAACGGAGGAAACCATCCTGGTTAAGAGGCTGCGGGAGAAGGAGCGACCTTTAACCTTTTCTAAAGGAAGGCGGGGCTGTTGCACGAGGAGAGGAGGAGAACGCCAAGATTCAAACAGAGCTTCACATTTATAATGCGGTGGGACATTGAGCTGGTTGAGGACTAAAGAGTTAGCATATCACCAAGTTACCTTTGATTTGTAATGCTTAAGAGTCTGATAACATGCTGCCATCTGATTGGACGTCGACTCACTCAAGATTAGAATCTGGACTACAGCCCGACACATTGTGCTAAACTGAAGAGTGTGTGTGTGGTGTTTGTAGTCAGGTCAAAGGTCAAGTCACTGGAGATGCACTTCTTGATGACTCAACAACAGGTTGACAAGAGACAATCGTTTCACAACCAGGACCCGTCTTAATCCAGCATGTTGCCTGTTATGAGAGCCACTCAATGTCAGGCTGGTGCAAAACGTTGATGAAGTCATCCATCACCAAAATACAGAGATGTCAGAGGAGCGTTATCAGGAAACCAGCTAGAGAACCTACAAAGCCCTGATTGGTCAGCCTGACAGTCCTACCTGAGAGCTTCGCCTCCAGCTTCCGGATCTGATCGTTCCTTCTGAGAAGCTGGGTGGGCAGGTCGTCCCTGGAGCTGCTGCCATCAGAGGCCTGAAGAGAGAGAGAGAGAGAGAGAGAGAGAGAGAGAGAGAGAGAGAGAGAGAGAGAGAGAGAGAGACACAGACAGACAGAGAGAGAGAGAGAGAGACAGAGACAGAGACAGAGAGAGAGAGAGAGAGACAGACAGACAGACAGACACAGAGAGAGAGAGAGAGAGACAGAGACAGAGAGAGAGAGAGAGAGACTTCATTGCTCTAGCTGTCAATCACATCTAACCAAACCTCCGTCTGCCTGATCCAACACACCAACGGGTTCTAGCCAATCAGAGGCCGAGCAGCTCATGACTCGACTAGCGATGCCTTAAAGGTTATCCGAGTCCGGCTTCAGGATTATTTGTGCCAGGAACACAACGTCACATGTCGTGTTGCTCAGAGCCGTCACTCAATAATTCAGCCGAGTGCAACAGAGACGACTCTACCTGTGAGGGGTGTTCAACAACTCAATAAATCATTCAAGTAATTCACAGCACTACTATGCTCTCCGGGTGATACTGACTCTACTACTACTGGTAGTACTACTCCCCTTACTAATACCCTACTAGTACTCCTACTAGTACTCCTACTAGTACTCCTACTAGTACTCCTACTGCTTCTAGTACTCCTACTGGTACTCCTACTAGTACTCCTACTAGTACTGCTTCTAGTACTCCTACTGCTTCTAGTACTCCTACTAGTACTCCTACTAGTACTCCTACTCCTACTCCTCTTCCTCTGCAGTACCCCAGAAGCTCCTCCGAAGGAGACTCTTTCCCTTGTTTACATCCCTCTGAGGGGTTCTTTGTGTACTTACGAAGTCGTCCCCCGAGTCCGCCCCCCCCCCCGAGGCGATGGACTCCCTGCTGATGGTGCGCGGGATCCGGACGCCGGTCCGAGGCGCCGTGGCGGCCTCCTCCGCGATCTTCTTCTTCAACTTGGCGAACATGTCGGCGCTCCGCGTGTTTCTCTCCGAGGGCGAGTGGACGTCTGCGGCGTGGTCGCGATGCACGTTACGGCTCCTGGTGGCGAGGGTTGAGCCGGAGCCTCGTGCAGAACCGCTCGGGTCGGACCGGTACCCGTGACTCCATCCTGCTACTGCTGGAGGGGAGAGACGGTTACCACCGCCACACCTGTGACTCATTGAGACCAGAACAAGATGTTTATACAGCCTCAGAGGGCTTTACGACCTTTGACCTCACAGCCCAAAAAGACCTTGCTAACTGGGTTTAGTACACCGGGACTCGACCCCTCCCCTCCCCTCACCTCACCTCACCTCACCGGGGCTCGTCCCCTCACCTCACCGGGGCTCGAGCCCTCCCCTCCCCTCACCTCACCGGGGCTCGTCCCCTCACCTCACCTCACCTCACCGGGGCTCGACCCCTCCCCTCCCCTCACCTCACCGGGGCTCGACCCCTCCCCTCCCCTCACCTCACCGGGGCTCGACCCCTCCCCTCCCCTCACCTCACCGGGGCTCGACCCCTCACCTCATCGGGGCTCGACCCCAGGTCTGAGTGACAGGTAGCCAGCTAGCTGCTCTCGCCATAACAATGAGGGTGAACCGCGATGCTAGCAGCCGTTAGCTCGCCGCTCCCCTCAGCCTCTCTTACCATATTATCTCCGGTAGTATCGGTCCGTGACTCGGTGTCTGCTCTTCCGGTCTGCCTCCTCTCAACGGGCCGCTACCGTCGTGTCAGTCGGTGTTACCCCGCTTATGACGTCCCGTGTGACCGGCTAGCTGCCGCCGCTAGCAGCTGAGATACACGTAATCACCACAGACGGCTGGTGACGTCACGGCTCGGAGGGCCGCCGCCGGGCGCCCCCTACAGGCGCGAGCCGGTATGGCAGCGACCAGACTGAAGGAGCGTTACCACTGACAAGAGAAATCTGTATTATATTAAAATAATAAACCCTTTACTTGGTTTTATGCCCTGCTTTCAGATAATGGTATTTACAACCAATATGTTATTGATTATGATAAATCATGGTGGTGTGAAAGGATGTTTACAACTTTATTTATTTAAAAACAGTCTGGAGACACACAGAAAAAGAATAACGATCATAATAAAAGAATTGATTCTCAGCTGGAGAACTTTAGGCTTTCAGAAAAGTAGAACAAATCAGCTCTCAGGTTTACATGTTTATTCATAAGATCACATGATAACAGAGTGTACACGTCCGAATAGATGAAATTGTTCTGCTCTTGCTCGGAGCTTTATTATCCAACACCCAGCTTGAATACATAACCATAACAAAATAAAAATATAACACTGCACCCGCCGTCGCTCAGCAGAGTGAAACCTCTTTCCAGATTTTTAAATATGAACATGTGGCGCGTCATTTGAATCCTTCCTCTAAAACATCTGCAGTGTAAAGGCATCACGAGCGGGAATAACAAAGAGATGCACTGAACTCTAACTGTACAATACGAAATCCACAACGCCGCCGCCGTCCCAGAATGCATCTGCGCTCACAGGAAGTACGGCGTGGTGGTCCGCGGCGGGATGACCCTCTCGGAGTCCGGCACCGCCCTGAAGAGCTTGGGCTCGCGGGTGTTGGCGTCCTTGAACACCATGATGGAGGCGATGTTGCCGCAGCGGTAGCAGTAGTTGGGCGCCGACCACACGGTCACCAGCTTCTCGTCGAACATGAACTTGTAGCCCTCGTGGACCAGCTGGTGCGCCCGGCAGATCAGCGTCAGGTTGTTGATGTGCACGAACTGCAGGAGGAAGAGGAGGAAGAGGAGCGGTGAGAATACGGAGCATCTTCTCAGGGTCACGTTCCAGGACTTTAAACCACATTTCAATGACACAACATTTGGTGAACGCTCGATGCAAACGTGAAAAAGTGAAAACATGTCATATTTAAACTAACAATGAGAATTCCTCTGCTGGTCCAGTCCCAGTGACCCCCCCACAGGCCTGAAACCTTGAACCCTCAGAGACCGAGAGGCGGTGAACATGCCACGTTACCATGACAACGTCAACACATATTGTGAACAATCGTGGGAATATTTATTTCATACTTTTTACTCCCCGATTTGAACAGCTTTGCTCACGAGATGAGACGTGTGTCTATATATATATAAATGAATATATTTGTATAAATAAATAATTATATAATATTATATACATAAATATATTTGTATACATAAATAATTATATAATATATATATACATAAATAAATAAGTATATATATATATATATATAAATATAGTCACATTGCTATAAATTGTGGGTAATTCCGGGCCTTGTCTGCCTCTGGACTAGCAGACTGAATATTCTTCTGCAGCACTAAGTCGTGTGTGTATCAGAACCCGGCAGACGCGTATCATCGCCATCGCGTTGCCGTGAGCAACGGCGCTTGTTCTAAATGGCCGAGAGCATCTAGAGTGGATAAAAGCGACCGACCTCGTTGGTGACCTTTGCCCCGAAGAGCCAGCCCGCCCCTCGGGGGCTGATGGCCCAGGTGTCCACGTCTTCCGGGTCCGACCACACCAGGTCGCAGAAGGCCCCCTTGTGGGGGATCTCCTGGTTCCGCTCGATGGTCCGGATCTGGTCCAGGGTCTTGATGTCGGGGGAGAGGCCGCCGTGCACACACAGGATCTGCTCGTCCATCAGCTGAGGGGCGGGGCCACGATGGAGGTGATGAGGTCACAGGTAAAGACATCACAGAGCAGAATCAGTGGACACGCGTTAGAGGTTTAGTCATATTCATGAATTCAGCATTTTGATTGTTAAAGACGAGGCGGTGGCATCGATGGAGAGAAGGTGAAGGTAAAGGATGAAGATATGTATATAAATAAATATAAATGTATAAATATATATAAAATCATTAATATGTATAAATAAATTAATGTATATTAATAGATTTATATATATACATATATGTATAAATGAGTAGTTTCATATTTTATCTGACTTTTTCGGCATATTTGTGATAGATAATATATATTCTCTTTAAAGCTTTTAAAACCAGGGGAAGACATGTCTCTTCAACAACGAGCCTCGCTCTCGGGTTTCAAAGCATGAAGAAGTGTCATCACGTCGGCCATCTTTGTTCTGAAGTGGCAGCCAATGAACACGAGGCTCAGACTTACGGCTGCGACGGTCAACATGTCGAACACTTTGGTGCAGTAGCGCCAGGCGTTGGCGTTCCCGTACTTGGTCTGGCACTCGTCTGCAGGACAGAGACACGAGGCGTGAGGACAGAGGAGACACGAGGCGTGAGGACAGATATATTAATATATATGTATAAAAATAAATATATAAATATATAAAATCATTATGTATTAATAAATATATTAATATTTATATGTGTCTATATATATATAAAGATAAATATAAATATATTAATAATTAATATATGTATGAATAAATATACCTATAAATATATGTATAAATAAATATCAATGAATTAATAAAGATAAATAAATAGATTTTTATAAATAATATACATAAGTATATATATACATCTAAATAAATATATATGTATAAATAAATATATATGTATAAATAAATATAAATGAATAAATATGTATAAATAAGAATAAATAAATATATTTGTTTAAATAAATAATATACATAAGTATATATATATATCTATATATGTATAAATAAATAAATATGTATACATAAATATAAATATATATATCTAATATGATATTAATAATTTTAAATATTTCAACTTTAGGCGGACGAGACAAATCTTTCGCCCGGAGAACCGCGTCTGCACGGTGACTCTGCATGGGATCAACCGGCGGGAACAATCCGCAACGCTCTGGTGTGAACGCAGCTTCAGAGGTCGGTGACATCATCGGGCGGCGGCCAATCAGACGTCACCATAGAAGCCGTAGACTTGTGTGATCTGCCGGCTCTCGTGGTTCCCGCGCAGCAGCGTGATGCGGTCGGGCCACTTGGCCTTCAGCACCAGCAGGTAGGTGAAGGTCTCCAGGCTGTAGTAGCCCCGGTCCACGAAGTCGCCCTGCGGACCACACAGGTGTGTTAACCACGCCTCCGGCATGCAGACAGGTGTGCAGAGTGACGGTACCGACCATGAAGATGTAGTTTGTGTCTGGAACCTGGCCTCCAGTTTGGAAGAGTTCACACAGGTCATAGAACTGAAGGGGAGACAAGTGAGGCGTCAGGTGAGTGAGCGGCAGAGCTCAGGTGAGACCGACAGAGAGCTTCTCCTTACCTGTCCGTGGATGTCCCCGCAGACGGTCACCGGGGTGGAGACGGGCTGGACGTTGGACTCCTCCAGCAGGAGGTCACACACATAGTCACACAGCCTCTGGACAGAAGAACACAGGTGGGCCGGTCACTGGCTTCCTCACGTCTGCTTCCTCACGTCTGCTTCCTCACCTGAGCTTCCTCTAGTCTGTTTCCACACCTGAGCTTCCTCTAGTCTGTTTCCTCACGTCTGCTTCCTCACCTGAGCTTCCTCACGTCTGCTTCCTCACCTGAGCTTCCTCTAGTCTGCTTCCTCACCTGAGCTTCCTCTAGTCCTTTTCCTCACGTCTGCTTCCTCACCTGAGCTTCCTCTAGTCTGTTTCCTCACGTCTGCTTCCTCACCTGAGCTTCCTCAAGTCTGTTTCCTCACCTGAGCTTCCTCTCGTCTGTTTCCTCACGTCTGCTTCCTCACCTGAGCTTCCTCTAGTCTGTTTCCTCACGTCTGCTTCCTCACCTGAGCTTCCTCTAGTCTGTTTCCTCACCTGAGCTTCCTCTAGTCTGCTTCCTCACCTGAGCTTCCTCTAGTCTGCTTCCTCACCTGAGCTTCCTCTAGTCTGTTTCCTCGCGTCTGCTTCCTCACCTGAGCTTCCTCTAGTCTGTTTGCACACCTGAGCTTCCTCTAGTCTGTTTCCTCACGTCTGCTTCCTCTAGTCTGTTTCCTCACGTCTGCTTCCTCACCTGAGCTTCCTCTAGTCTGCTTCCTCACCTGAGCTTCCTCTAGTCTGTTTCCTCACCTGAGCTTCCTCTAGTCTGCTTCCTCACCTGAGCTTCCTCTAGTCTGCTTCCTCACCTGAGCTTCCTAACATCTAGCTTCCGTTAGTCCAGACCTAAGCTCAGCATGTTTATTAAGGAGACCGACTGAGACGGACAGGCAGAACATGGTGACATTGGTTACCATTGGTTACCATTCCACCGTCAGATGACATAATGACATCACAGCCCGGTGAAGCTCCATGACGTCACAGTCACCTTCTCAGTGATGGAGTTCAACTAATAGAAGTCTAGGTCCTCTCAGCTTGTTTTTTTAATAATTGACTGAATGAAGGACGTTTCTCGTGAGGCCATCTCACCTTTTCATCGCTTAATGATCATTAACTCTAACCAGTCACAGCAAGTCAAAACAATGCAATTTAGCGCTTTTTTTACAAATAAATACCAATTAAATATTCTACATAGATGAGTGGCGGCTGTGTTGTGTTGCTCGCGAGGCCCCTGGGTAGCAGCCCCCCCCCCCCCGGCTCCAGGCTGTATCTGTTGTTGTTGCTAACTGACCCCGGTGGCTTCCTGGCTAACAGCAGCTAGCTCCGCAGCTAGCTCGCCGTAGCTAACAGTCATTGGCGGCGTCACAACCACGCAAGCTGCTCACGTGACCCCGGCAAAGACATTCCTATGAGGTCACGCTTACCTTCAGGTCGTTCTCCGGCAGGTATTTACACTGCTTCGCGATCTCCGCATATTTATCCAGATCCAGAGGCGCCATGGTGCCGAGTGAGCCGTCATGCGCCACTTCCTGCAACAACTGAGTGGGTGTTTCACTACCGCCACCTGTCGGCCGTGGCGAGGACTGCAGCTCGGAGAGCAACGCGCTCTTTTTCACTGATGACACAAAACAATAGACTTAAAATGTCTTAAGTATAAATAAATAAATAAATGCATAAATAAATACAGGAATACATTATTAATGCTTAAATAAATGTATCAATAAATAAATACAGGAATAAATGCTTAAATACATGTATAAATAAATAAATACAGGAATATATAAATAAATGCTTAAATAAATGTGTAAATAAATAAATACAGGAATAAATAAATAAATGCTTAAATAAATAAATAAATAAATAAATACAGGAAGAAATAAATACATGCTTAAATAAATGTATGAATAAATAATACAAAAATAAGTAAATGTATAAATAAATACAGGAATACATAAATATAAGTTATACCTAAACAGGACATCATTATATAAATCTATTTCTACATTTCTGTGTTTCTTCATTTATTTATCTGTGACATTTATGTGTCCTCATATGCAAATGAGCTGGAGCAGTTTGATCTCTGTCTAAAGCATGATTGGCCACAGGAGTGTACTTCATTTATACATTTATTTAAGCATTTATTTATTCCTGTTTTTATTCATGCAATTATTTATTTATACGTAAGACATTTTAAGTCCTCCATACAAAACCACAAGTTGAGTGAATATACTTATACACGTTATGACGTCACCGTGACGTAACACTTACAGCTTTAATGACAGTTCTAATTTCCGTAATTATAATCCTGAGGGTTTCTACTGATGCTCATTGTGAAAAGCAACATATTTTATTTTAATATATCCTTTATTGATCATGTGGGGAAATTATTCTCAACTGCATTTTTTTGAAATAATACAGATAATTCACGAGCATCGTGGCATACAAGCAGAGTTCATCAGGTCGGGTTCTACAGGAAAACAATAGAAGATGAGTATATTGTTATATTGTTGATAAAATTCTAAATCAAACTATTTAATTAATCTGACTGCTGCTACAATACAGACTTATACTTTTTATAGTTCTTAATTTATAAATTATATGTTGTCTAAATATTCTTTGTTGTTAACTGTTTGCACTTTCTTACTTTATTATTATTATTATTATTATTATTATTATTATTATTATTATGAATCACTTCATGTTGGACAAAAGACAAACACACTGTCGATCTTCTGTATTTTCCACAAAAGATTGAATATAAAAATGACTGACTTGAAACATAGATGCAACTTCGCGTTATGACCACCAGAGGGCACAATAACCCACTAACTCACGCTGGAAACAAACTGTTTACAAATAACTACACACTGATATAATTTATAGACACGTCATTCAAAACTAGAAGCCTGTATGAGTTGTTTGCTCAACGTAGACATTGAAATAACATCTTATTTGATCAATCACCCAGAATGCACCTGTGAAAACACCTGTCACTAATTAGATCATGAGAACAGCTAATGAATAGGATTCCGGTTTGGTGTGAGACACAATAGAGTAAGAGTCAGAGGACAGTAATTATAATATACTGCATTTGACCTTTTCTGTATATTCATGTGACCTTCAGGTAAAGTCTCAGTGGGCATGTGGAAACAATTATTTATGTGTTTGTCAAATACAATTGTTAGAAGAGTGTATATAATTGTGAATACGTGTTTGCTTTTGCAATAGAAGTGAGGTCGCTTGTATTTTATGCATATGTTGGTGATCTAGATTTGACAATGACGGAATGTGTTTGAGAATATGTGAAAGCTATTGTACAACATGCTTTACTAAATGCACCAAGCCCACCAAGAGACCAAGTCATACTCCACTTCCTGTGAAGACATCAACAAATATATGTTTACAAAAATATAATCGCAATAACGCGACGCAAAGTGCTCAAAATATGTTGTAGGCTTTAGGGATGCAGTTCTAAGTGCTTAAATATGTATGTATTCATATATATAAATTTATGTATTTATATATATACATATATTTATTTATATATAGTTATCCATATATATTATATATATTTATTTAACATATTTATTTAATATATATGTACTTATATTTATAATTGTAGTTATATATATATAAATATTTATTCATTCATTTATTTATATATATATTTATATAGTTATTCATATATATTTTATATATGTATTTAACATATATTTATTTTATATATGTATATATATATATATTTGAACTTTCCTAAATAAAGGAGGGCTTTGCCTTTTCAACCGAGCCGTCAATTAATTGTTGTATTATTTTTAATGATCATCAAGAATGTGTTTCTGAGGACAAATATGCTGATCCTCCTCAGATCAGGCCCCTCCAGCTGGAGAGTCCATTTGGAGGTGATGCGGTCATCGTGTTTACATGCTGTATTTATCGGTCATGTTACATGTTAGTCACATACATGACATGTGAGTCACACCGAAAACCACATCAAAGTAATCTTTAATAAATATGCTTCCTCAGGCGTGTCACTGCGGCCGGCTGCGTTCAGAGGAGCTTCACCGTCCGATCGCTACCGACATGTTGTGTTTCTCCCTCTGGCCAATCAGCGAGCCCGAACACGCTCCTCGCGCGCTCCCATTGGCTGAGGCGCCCGCCGCTCACACCGGGTTCACGGTAGGTTGCAGCGCGTGTTGACTGCGGTTCACAGGGCAGCACACAGCAGCGGAGGCCGCCGGGGACATCCATGGTGCGTTCAGGGAAGGGTCTGCGAGAGACCGCCACTGGGGCCTACATGGAGAGCTGCAAGTGAACATGAGGCTCGCGTCCTTAATGATGTACATATCTCCGCCGCTCATATTTATTTTGTACGTTTGTGTCGGGCGTTCTGACGCTGCGCCCCACGATGCGTCGCCTCTTTCCGGGCAGCCCGGCGCAGCCTCTCTCACCTGGGGGAGCTCCCTCACCGACGTGCCTGGTCCTGGACCGGAGAGCCGGCTCGCTCCCGGGTCTCTCATCTCACTCACGCCGTCGCCTGTCATTGTTTCCGGGGGCCCGACCGCCGCTCCCCCCGCTGCCGCCTTCCAGCCTCCTCCAGCGGACCCGACTACCGGACTAACCCCGGCCGCCGCGAAGGCGCAGATCCCGGCGCCGCTTCCCAGGTCCCCCGGTAAGCGGTCCACCGACGCGCGGCCGTCCTTGCTCGCCCCGGAGAAGAGGCTGCAGACCCTGGGGTCCGCGGGGTCCGTGGTGGCCCAGCGCACGGACAACGACGCCTGGGCAGCAGCAGATGGTACCGCCGGCCCGGCTGCAGCCTCCGTAGAGAGTCAAGGTGAGTCCCGAAACCACCGGAACCACCGGAACCACCGGAATCACCACCGACCCGCACGGAGCAGGCGGTGCTCTGAGCTCCCGGTGGATGAGCTGCGTGGTGTTTTTTATGGCTTTGACGCAGAGACCCACCGGGTGCAACAATGGGCCCCGGGGTGCCCCTCAGACCCGAGTCCCAGCATGCACGGCCCTGCAGAACACCTTGTTATTCTAGGACAGGGTCCATATGCTACAGGGGGGGTTGTTGTTGAATGCATCCGACCCGTCGGGGTCTTTTTGGGCTCCGCCAGACGCCGTTTGATGTTGACAGGACGCCCGACGAGCCGCTTCCTCCTCTATTGTTGATGCGCAAGGCCGTGCAGCCTAAGATGGCCCGAGCCCCTCCGGAGGGGCCCCTCCTCCCCCGGCTCCATGTGCATGTGTTGTTCCGGCCCTACGGGTCTTTAAGGAGCGGGGAAGACCTAGTGGTCCCTCATGGATCAGTCCGGTCTCAAGATGGACCAGGACTGGGACCCTACTGGTTCCCGTGTGGAGACGAGTGTAACTAGAACATTCCCCTCCTGCTCTTTACAACATGTTGTAGAAGCTCCATAGCCCCCCCCCCCTCTTGTAGTTCAGACTCCTGGCCCCTGACGTTGGGGGTCATGGGCTCACGGTGACCCTTTGTTCTCCCACCTTACATTCAGTTCATCTCTCGGAGGAGGAGGAGGAGGAGGTAGTTATCGGTGTGCTTTGGTCATATGTTGCTGGTTTTGAAGCTGAAGAGGGAGACCCAGCATGGTGGACCTCGGTGGACCTGGTCCCCCTAAAGGAGTCGAGTGGCTAAAGAGATCCAGATGTTCAGTGGAGTCTGATGTGATGCTTGTGAATATATATATATATAATATATTTATATATATTATATATTTAAATAATATATATATATGATATACATATGTATATATATATTCACAAGCATATATATATATATATATTCACAAGCATATATAATATATATATATTCACAAGCATATATATATGTATTATATATATAAATGATGTATTGGGTGCTGACGTCCTCCAGCAGAAGGTCACATGGTCACATGACCTCTTTCTGGATGTGACTGTCACTATTCAGAATCGGCTTTCGGTGCTTTTTTAATCTTGTTGTCATGGAAACGCCTCAAACATTGTTCACTCTGTCCGACTGACACTGAACTATCACACCGACTACAGCAGCCAATGAGATCGTAGAGAGGTGAACTCAGCCCCCCCCCCCCCCATCTTCTTCATCATAGGCCTCCACATAGACTCCACCGTTTTCTTCATCTTCATCATAGGCCTCCACATAGACTCCAGTCATCTTCATCATAGGCCCGGCTCTCTCCATAAAGGTCACCGCCTCAGGGAGAGAGGAGATCATTCTGAGGTCAGGAATGCTGTCACATTCCTTTGTGCTACCTGAAGGCACCTGTACGTCACCCGTCTGTCTGTTGTCTCCCTGGTGGAGACAGACAGGCGTGACTCACCTCGCCTCACCTGAGAGGAACTTCCACGTGGCGCTCTGTCCTCCACGGGGTCACCACACGGGGTCACCACACAAAATAAATATCTTCTGACAAATAAATAAAAAATATAATCTGACAAATAAATGAATAATAAATATCTCCTGCAAATAAATACAATATATATCTTCTAACAAACAAACAATAATTACAAAAAAAATATCTCTTACAAATAAATAAAGGAAATAATAAATAAATATCTTTTGCAAAAAAAGAACAAAGTCATTGAATTTAAAAGAAAAGACACAAATCTGTGCAGTGTTTCTCATACTACCTGTGCAGTGTTTCTCATGACCTGTGCAGTGTTTCTCATACTACCTGTGCAGTGTTTCTCATACTACCTGTGCAGTGTTTCTCATGACCTGTGCAGTGTTTCTCATGACCTGTGCAGTGTTTCTCATGACCTGTGCAGTGTTTCTCATACTACCTGTGCAGTGTTTCTCATACTACCTGTGCAGTGTTTCTCATACGACATGTGCAGTGTTTCTCATGACCTGTGCAGTGTTTCTCATACTACCTGTGCAGTGTTTCTCATACTACCTGTGCAGTGTTTCTCATGACCTGTGCAGTGTTTCTCATGCTACCTGTGCAGTGTTTCTCATACTACCTGTGCAGTGTTTCTCATGCTACCTGTGCAGTGTTTCTCATACTACCTGTGCAGTGTTTCTCATACTACCTGTGCAGTGTTTCTCATACTACCTGTGCAGTGTTTCTCATACTACCTGTGCAGTGTTTCTCATACTACCTGTGCAGTGTTTCTCATACTACCTGTGCAGTGTTTCTCATACTACCTGTGCAGTGTTTCTCATGACCTGTGCAGTGTTTCTCATACTACCTGTGCAGTGTTTCTCATACTACCTGTGCAGTGTTTCTCATACTACCTGTCCCCCCCCCCCCACAGAGGCTCTCTGTAACTGCAGCAGTGGTGCTGAGGGGGTCCTGGATCCGGACGAGTGTGACCGGCCCAGCGGCCAGTGCTCCTGTGTGCTGGGCTACACCGGCCTGCAGTGTGAGGACTGTGAGGAGCGCCACTTCACCAACGGCTCCAGCGGCTGCCTGCCCTGCGCCTGCGACTCCTTCGGGGCCGTGAACCCCCTCTGCGACAGGTCAGGCTCCGCCCCCTCTGGCCGCCATGTTGTTTGTTAAGTCAACATAGCCACGGTCTGTGTCTGGAAGCATCTCAGCAGAAATACATTGGGTCATTAGTTTGTGTCCTTGAGCAAGGCACTGAACCCCCAGTTTAAGTATGCGTCAATGCAGATAATAATTTGATATATGGATGTAACTTTATGTAATATGTCATAGATACATATCTTGTTATTTATAAGTCATAAACGAGGTGGTAAGACTCAGATGTTCTCAGACTACAGAACCTGAGGACACAGACGAGTGTGTGCTCTCATATCAGATGAGGAGTGAGGGACTCTCTGGGCTGTGAGGGAACAAGAGGGTGAGGGAACAAGAGGGTGAGGGAACATGAGGGAACAAGAGGGTGAGGGAACATGAGGCTGAGGGAACATGAGGCTGAGGGAACAAGAGGCTGAGGGAACAAGAGGCTGAGGGAACAAGAGGCTGAGGGAACATGAGGCTGAGGGAACATGAGGCTGAGGGAACATGAGGCTGAGGGAACATGAGGCTGAGGGAACATGAGGGAACATGAGGGTGAGGGAACATGAGGCTGAGGGAACATGAGGCTGAGGGAACAAGAGGGCGAGTGAACAAGAGGGTGAGGGAACGTGAGGGAACATGAGGCTGAGGGAACATGAGGGAACATGAGGGTGAGGGAACATGAGGCTGAGGGAACATGAGGCTGAGGGAACACGAGGCTGAGGGAACACGAGGCTGAGGGAACACGGGGCTGAGGGAACACGGGAACACGGGGCTGAGGGAACACTGGGCTGAGGGAACACTGGGCTGAGGGAACACTGGGCTGAGGGAACACTGGGCTGAGGGAACATGAGGCTGAGGGAACATGAGGCTGAGGGAACACGAGGCTGAGGGAACACGGGGCTGAGGGAACACGGGGCTGAGGGAACACAAGGCTGAGGGAACACGGGGCTGAGGGAACACAAGGCTGAGGGAACACGGGGCTGAGGGAACACGGGGCTGGTATTGGGTCTGGAGCGTTCCCTCGGATGTTGCTGCTGACAGCAGCTCTTTGGGTTCCTCTGAACTCGGTGTCCTCTCCTCCAGTAACGGAGCATCAATCTCCGGATTCCCAGCTCAGCGTGGGAACAACAGCACGCCGAGATCTAAACCTGGACACTCAACCCCGTCTGTCAGGTTTATTCTGAGCCTCGCTGGGTGCTTCAGGTCCTTCAGGTGCCTCTCGTGTGACCTTGTGGTGTTTGTGCAGAGCGTTGGAAAAGGTTCTGTCTACCAGTGAATGTTATCTCATGGAGACCAGGTGTTCTGGGGCTTAGTCGAGGTCCCTGAAGGCAGCGCAATGAACTTCACATCCTGCTTACTCCAGGGAACACACGGACGACCTCGCATGCAGGTCCTCCGGAAGCCACCAGAGCTGTGACCTGGAGAAGGAGTCAGACTAGCGACTGTCCGCTCTGCCTCTCGCGACTGTACGCTCTGCCTCTAGCGACTGTACGCTCTGCCTCTAGCGACTGTCCGCTCTGCCTCTCGCGACTGTCCGCTCTGCCTCTAGCGACTGTACGCTCTGCCTCTAGCGACTGCACTGCCTCCACGCTCTGCCTCTAGCGACTGTCAGCTCTGCCTCTCGCGACTGTCCGCTCTGCCTCTAGCGACTGTCCGCTCTGCCTCTAGCGACTGTACGCTCTGCCTCTAGCGACTGTACGCTCTGCCTCTAGCGACTGTACGCTCTGCCTCTAGCGACTGTACGCTCTGCCTCTCGCGACTGTCGCTCTGCCTCTAGCGACTGCTCTGCCTCAGCGACTGACACTGCCTCCAGCGACTGCGCTCTGCCTCTCGACTGCACGCTCTGCCTCTACTGCACCGCTCTGCCTCTCGCGACTGTCCGCTCTGCCTCTAGCGACTGTCCGCTCTGCCTCTAGCGACTGTACGCTCTGCCTCTCGCGACTGTCCGCTCTGCCTCTAGCGACTGTACGCTCTGCCTCTAGCGACTGTCCGCTCTGCCTCTAGCGACTGTACGCTCTGCCGGGAGCTCGGCCCTGATAGGCTGGACCCGTCCACTGAGGCTTCAGAGGGATGTCGGTGACGGCGTACGCCCGGCCACTGCTAGCCGAGGGTCCCCTTCAGGAGCGTAGCACCGCGAGCTACAGATTAGCCCCCCCCCCATAGCAATGAGCCGGTCACAGGGCTTTACTCAATGACAGGGAACAAGGAGCCAGTAATACGGGGATTTAAGCCAATCAGCTGTCAGGCTGTCGTGTCAGAATGTCATCATGAACGATGACGTTGTCTTATTGGTCGAGGCCCAACGTACACACACACTCTAAACTAATTATGTTTCTTAATTACAAATACAATGGCCGTGTGGTCATGTTGCTTGTGTGAAGGTTATTTTATGTGTGATGGTTTCTCTGCCTGGCCAGAGATCGATGACATCATGAGGAGATGGTCCCAGAACACTTATTTTCACCGATCTAAAACATCTTCGTAAACTTCACGATCAAAGAGGTAGACCCCCCCCCACTGCATTCTTATTCAACGTTCTGGACAACCAGAATAATATGTATCTCGCTGCTGTTGCTCATGTGATGTAAAATGGCCACATGGTTCCAGTCACTGGGACAAAAGAGCTGTATTAACCACTTAAATCTGGCCAGTGTCATCACTGGAAGTGGGTCAGCTCCTGTGGGCTTTCCTCTGTCGGCTATGGGAGGCGTCACGGCCGGTCATGAAATATTGATTTTGGGTGCAGATGTTTCCGCCTCTGCATCGTGTCACTGCAGTGCCATCATCCCAGTGTCTGTGTGATGGGATGATGCATGAGCATTGGTTTAAACTCAACTGTTTGAGGACCACGGGTCGCTTCCCGAGCCTAATGTCCAGACCCGGAGGACCTGGGTGTCAGATACACAGAGTGATTCAGGGCCTCCGAGCTATTCAGCCGTGCCTTTTTTAAAATTCAGTTCCTGGCCGTGTACCGTTGAACATGCCTTCAAGGAATAGTGTGACAGTTTGGAAAGAGGACGGCGTGTGTGTGTGCTAGGCTCAGCTCATGCTAGATGAAACTAACCATTTCATTGACCATTCATATTTATACATATATTTATTTATATATATATATTTATACATAATATATATTTATATATATATTTATTTATATATATATTTCTGGACATATTATTTGTATATATATTATATGATACATTATATTTATTATGTATGTATATATATTATATGCATATATATGTATATATATACTGTATGGGTATATATATTATATATATATATATTGTGTGTATATATATTATATGTATGTACATATAATATATGTGTCTATATATAATATATATTTTATGTGTATATATTATATATGTACAAATATATATATATATATAAATAAATTTGTTTATTTTGTTTGACTGTGGTGTAGCTGAACAGGTTCATCAATCGACCAGTAAACAGATTATTAAAATAGTGACCAGTGAATTTCATTATCGATTCATTGTGTCCAGCGATTATTACCATGGTGACCAGTGGTCTCAGGACCTGACTATAAACAAAGTTCCATGATTAAACATTTTATGAAAACTCTGTCTAGCGTGACAAAGTGAGAAGATGTAGTACTGAAACTAGCAATGAGAGCCAATCAGCTGCTCCTCTATATTGATGAATCTAACATTTGAATAAAACAAATTTTCATTACTTTTCCAAATATTTTGGGATTTTATTTTTTTCAATTATTTTTCTAGGCCTGCTAAAAGCCATTAAAAAATTCCATGACTTTTCCAGGTTTTCCATGACCGTACGGACCCTGTTTTGAATAAAGGGTTTAAAATGTAAGTTATTATTTTTTTTTTATCGATTAATCGATAAAATAATCAACCGATTAATCGATTATCAAAATAATCGTTAGTTGCAGCCCTACTGTGGTGTAATATTTGCCGTGACCTCTGACCCTGGTTCAGAACTTCTTCCCAAACCTTTTGGATGAGTTACTCTGATGAAGACGTGTTGCCGTAGTTCAGCTCTGACCCCGTGAAGCTGCTCTGGATGCATCGCTCCGCCCACGAACCCACGGCCAGAACAAAACACATCCGATTCCTCTGTTGATGGCGTGACTCTGAACGTTGTCCTTTAGTCTGAGAACTATTTGTCCGGAGACCTGCCGCTGAGTGAACACGCCCACGATGCAAATGAACCGACACGCTGCAGCCCGGTGGGGTTAAGCCTCGCGGCACACTGACCCACTTAACATGCAGGTCTGATGCACAACAACAACACCCCCATGACCATGGATTACTGATCAGTGAGGAAGAGTTTCTGCCTCATCTCTGGACATGGTATTCTGTTTACCCATTTACATGATCATAATATATACAAATCTATATTAAGTATTCTATGAATTACTTATCAATACGTTGGCAGTGGGTGGCATGTAAGGTACCACCTGATGGGAGGAGCTACCATGTAGGGTACCACCTGATGGGAGGAGCTACCATGTAGGGTACCACCTGATGGGAGGAGCTATCATGTAAGGAGTTTACTATAAACTGTATTTATTTTAACAAACAGGATCACCAGAACTCTTCAAAATAAGACGTCTTCAAAATAAAAGCCTCCACCTGGAAACATCCGTTTTACGATCTCTTAACCCTTGTGTTGCCTTCGGGTCAATTTGACCCGATTCAATGTTTAATGTCGGTGTTCTTTCGGGAGTCAACAAACAAACATAAAGTACCTCACACTTAAACTTGGAAAACAATATTAATTCTAATAATTTTCTGGAGATTTTAATAGCTGGGGTCATATTGACCTCAAGGGTAAAATACGTTAGTAAATATAAAGGTAACAGGAGGGTTAAACATTGAATCGGGTCATATTGACCCGAAGGCGACAGGAGGGTGAAACATTGAATCGGGTCAAATTGACCCGAAGGCAACACAAGGGTTAAGAGACACCCACTACGTCTCAGAATGAAAATATTTAATTCATCCCAGAGTCATCCTATAGTTATAATACCCATGACACATCTTACAGTCATGTCCTCAATACATTCTTAAGAATATTCCTCAGAATATCCCTTATTAATCCTCTTATCTTTCTTTATGAAACAAGGCTTTCTCACGCTGGACCCCCCGATGTGGATTCCACGTCTCTGGCTTGGTTTTCTGACTTGTGTTTTCGGTTCTGTTCTGCCTCTTCCAGCTCGGGGACATGCGTGTGCAAGACGGGCGTGTACGGCCCGAAGTGTGACGAGTGCCACCCGGGCTTCTTCCACTTCAGCAGCACGGGCTGCCGGCCCTGCCAGTGCCAGAGCCACAGCAGCTCCTGCCTCCCCCAGTCCGGTGAGTCACATGTCCCGGTTCAGAATGTGTTCCATGAGTTACAGGAAGAGTAACGATACGTACATATAAACATAATGCAGGTCCAGTAAAGAACTTTTATTTTATTTATTTTATTTTATTTATTCATTTATATTCATTTTTATTTATGTGCAGAAGAACTTAAACAAAGTTTCAGGCATACAACATAAAAACAGTGACGGACAATAAAAATACAAATTTAAATATTCTCTTAGATCCCAAACTCGTTACCTTCAGTCCTGTATTGAAGCTCAACAGTTCCCCAAATAAATCTTTTATCTCCCTTTAAGATCAAAACTCTTCTTTATGATTGTTAGCTGTCGTTTGGCTAAAGGTCGAGAAGATAACGCGTCTCTCAGATAAGTGTCGTAAAGTAGCTCTGAGCTCTTAAAGAGAAAGTCACCTATACCGTTAATATCTGGAGTTCAACCCACAACCTGTGACCTAAGACGACCCCTCAGGTGAGCGTTCCCACCTGCAGCCTCATTTAAACTACCTTTACAAAGGTATGCCATGTTCTTCCTGCCAGCCAATCGGAGCGGACTTGGCTATCAGGCCCCTCCCATCCTTAAATAGAATAGAATATACACTTTTATTTATCCCACCCATCCTTAGTTATTGAAGCAACTGGGGTGCAGGGTGCCCTCTTACCCCACTGAGCTAAAGCCGCCCCTCCACTGAGCTAAAGCCGCCCCTCCACTGAGCTAAAGCCGCCCCTTAAAGAGACAGGCGCAGAGCGAGTCAGACGAAGGGTGAACACAGGTGTATATAAACCTTAAAATACAATATGAACCTGAAAATGAGAAGTTTTTACATCCTGTATATGAATATATTTCATTTTCTGCTACTTTACACTAGTTACTTTGCAGATTAAGAAGTTCACACAAACATGTTATACACTGTAATAGAATAAACTCCCTAATAGTATATAATATAGTTATTATGAACTTTTGTTCATGCAGCTTACATGATAAAAAAGGAAAGGGATACAAATCAGTATCTCTGAGACTCTTTGTGGTACCTCAACATTATATATTTATATATATATCTCGAATAGTGATGTAATGAAACGTGCAGCTGAAGCTTCTGACTTTGCCAACGAACTGTTCCTGATGTTCCTCTGGGGCAAGTCGACGCCTCGGTGCACCGACGGGTTTATTAGGGACGTTGGCGCTCTGCCAACCCTCCAGTTAGTCTGGAGCAAATATTTACTGTGGAAGAAAGAACTTTAAAGAGAGCAGGAAAAACTGCTGAGTCAGCAGGCCGACTTATGGTGGACTTATGGTAGACTTATGGTAGACTTATCCTCCTCATCACATGCTTGCGAGGATTGCTGCACAGGTTGGGGGGGGCGGGGGTCAGAAGCCACATGCATGCCACTATAATGCCGGGGCAGATGTCATGTGACCAGATGATCAATAGATGTCATGTGACCAGATGAACAATAGATGTCATGTGACCAGATGAACAATAGGTGAATCAACAGAAGTGGTCTTGAAGCTGTTACTCCTCATCACAGTTCCCCCCCCCCCCCCTCCTCCTCCTCCTGGGATGCGTAGGGTTAAGACTCTTCCTCACCTCACGGTTGAAACCAAAGTCAGGCAGAGATTCCTCCAGCGCGTCAGTCGGCTCGTCTTCGGTCACGTCTGGATCCTCTGATTATTATCATGGAGGCTCAACCACAGACACATAGGACTCATAATAACCATAATTAAGGACTTCATTGTGGGAATTTCAAGTGTTTTTTGTTATGACAAAAACGTTTAAGTGCATTCAATCATGTTGCAACCCCAACATTTCAAGGATTGCACACCAGCAGCATCAATAATAACCACCTCCAGACGACTTTAATGGGTTTACAGGTGCAGGCTGAGCAGGAGAGTTGAGGTGGAAGATGTGTAGAGTTCCTGAAGTCAAGAGGGAGGAGAAGAGAACAGTTCATCTCTCTTCCTGTATGTTGTACAGTACACAGATCCAGGACATACCCCTCTAATCGTGTGCCCTTCGTTCTGTCTTCCAGGAGCGTGTATGAACTGTGAGGGCAACACCCAGGGATCCAACTGTGAGGAGTGTAAGCCCGGTTCCTACCGCGGCCCCGGAGACGCCCCGACCGCCGCCTGTGCACCGTGTCCCTGCTCCAACGCCACCTCCACCGGCACCTGCCACGCTGGTCAGTGCTCACAACCACACATCAATCACCCCATGAGACATCAATCACCCCATGAGACATCAATCACCCCATGAGACATCATTCACCCCATGAGACATCATTCACCCCATGAGACATCATTCACCCCATGAGACATCATTCACCCCATGAGACATCAATCACCCCATGAGACATCAATCACCCCATGAGACATCAATCACCCCATGAGACACACATCAATCACCCCATGAGACATCAATCACCCCATGAGACATCAATCACCCCATGAGACATCATTCACCCCATGAGACATCATTCACCCCATGAGACACACATCAATCACCCCATGAGACATCATTCACCCCATGAGATACACATCAATCACCCCATGAGACATCAATCACCCCATGAGACACACATCAATCACCCCATGAGACATCATTCACCCCATGAGACATCATTCACCCCAGGAGACATCATTCACCCCATGAGACATCAATCACCCCATGAGACACACATCAATCACCCCATGAGACACACATCAATCACCCCATGAGACATCATTCACCCCATGAGACACACATCAATCACCCCATGAGACATCATTCACCCCATGAGACATCATTCACCCCATGAGACACACATCAATCACCCCATGAGACACACATCATTCACCCCATGAGACATCAATCACCCCATGACACATCAATCACCCCAGGAGACATCATTCACCCCATGAGACATCATTCACCCCATGACACATCATTCACCCCAGGAGACATCATTCACCCCATGAGACATCAATCACCCCATGACACATCAATCACCCCAGGAGACATCATTCACCCCATGAGACATCAATCACCCCATGAGACACACATCAATCACCCCTGTTGAAAGCCTTCTCGGCATCTAAAGATCGTTCTGTACAGATCAGAGATGATAGCGCTGTCTGCAAACTTGAAGCTAGAACCCACGCTCGGATCTTCTGCTCATCATTCAGATCGGAACTCCAAGATTGTTCGGCATGTCCTCACTGGGTTTTGGGTGTGGTATGGATTCCAAAGGGTGTTCAGGTGGTTTCTAGTGTGTGTTCTGCATGTCATGATCAGCTTTATCTTCCTACTGGGAGTGGAAAGCCTTTACCTGATACCGCCTCGCATAACGCAACTCCATCACAGCATGGCGGTTATCTCAGCCCTAAAGCCAGCCTTACCTGCTGTGCCACTCTGCTAGTAAAGCCAGCCGTACCAGATTCCTGCTCGGAGTTTGGCGCTGTTGGATAGTTTGGCGCTGGACTTATTCAGTGATAAATACAATTTTACCCAGCGTTGTCTTTAAGCTTCCACCCGCTCTGCATACAGTAATGTACTGTTCTGCTGTCAGTACTGATCTGTGTCAGTACTGTTCTGCTGTCAGTACTGTTCTGCTGTCAGTACTGATCTGCTGTCAGTACTGTTCTGCTGTCAGTACTGTTCTGGTTTCAGTACTGATCTGCTGTCAGTACTGTTCTGCTGTCAGTACTGTTCTGCTGTCAGTACTGATCTGCTGTCAGTACTGTTCTGCTGTCAGTACTGTTCTGCTGTCAGTACTGTTCTGCTGTCAGTACTGTTCTGGTGTCAGTACTGTTCTGCTGTCAGTACTGTTCTGCTGTCAGTACTGTTCTGGTTTCAGTACTGATCTGCTGTCAGTACTGTTCTGCTGTCAGTACTGTTCTGGTTTCAGTACTGATCTGCTGTCAGTACGTCTCAATCAGTTCTTTTGGTTTCTTTTAGCCACATGCCAGATCAAATGTACGCACCAATTATATTTCTATGCCCAAAGATAACCCAGTTATCAGGTAACCTAGTTCAGTGTTCATGTGAAGTTCATTCATTCTCATTACTCTGTGAAATGGGCCACGCTGCCACGGAAACTACTGCTTATTCTCGTTATTCATTATTTGTATTATTAGATGGGGTTAAAAGATACGTCTATAAAATGTACAAAAACCTGAAGGTGCTGATCTGGTTCCACTGCAGATTATTGTTTGAATTGTTCGGTTTATAAAACGTTGGAAGATATGAATGCCACTTTTCTCAGTTTTCCCAAATTGCCTCGTTTTGTCCAAACCAGTGATCCGAGCCGAGCAGAAGCTGGAAAAGATCAAACGTTTGATAATTTCCTGTTGACTGACTAATTGTTTCCGCTCTAGATCCAACCTCTGCATACAGGACACCAGGGGAAACCAGGTCACACATGATTATTGTGACACCTGGTTTATTTGTGCTAACGGGAGTCAAAAGATTAACTCCCATTCCAAGACCGACCCAACACCATGTTCCGCCATGTGGCGCTAACACCACGCCACGACCCGGTGGCTGAGATCACAGCGTAACCTCGTCAACCTGCTATCCGCCAAGCGGGATTTACACTCGGCGTTGCATCACTGGCTCCCCTCGGCTCTTCCTCTCACCTTGGCCTTCCCCCTTCCTGAACCAATCATTACCAGCGCTGCCGTGTAACGCGTGAAGACGTACTCCGGCTGTCGGCTTGTGTTTGGCCAAGGGGCACGGAGGACTCAAACCAGGCCGAGCCGAGCTGGGACAGCATGAGCACAGCTGGGCCACTTCAGGGCCAGTCAGGCAGCAACAGACCAGTGGGGGGAGGGGCAGCATCAGAGGAACTGAAGAGGAAGACGAGCTGCTCTCATGTTCATGGAGTGTGGCTGTGGAGTCGAGGTCGTACCGGCTCAGAATGTGGGTCACACACATGAAATCATCCATGTACGACTGCGTCTTTACTCAGAGGTTCGTTCAGCCAGAGGTTCATCAAATATGTGTCCTCATGATTTAATTTGCCCTCTCAGTGTGTGTGTGTGACGATGAGGAGGAGGAGGAGGAGGAGGCGGGGGAGGGGGAGGTCCGGCCTGGGCAGCTCAGGTTTCCTCCTGGTTACATAACCCAGCCGGCCGCTGCCTTTGAACCCTCAGCGGAGGTGAAAACAAGCTTCTGAGGAGAAGCCTGCTCAGTCACATGACCACAGGATGGAGACCACATCTAGACCGTGGCGTGAATCATTCAACGTGAGCTCTGGCGTGGCGAGGACTGGCTCCTGAAGACCACCGTGGGTCTGAAGGTCTTCTTACCGCCGTGCCATGTATCCATCTTCACTGCTTTACCTTTCTACCACCAGGGGGCGTGTTATGGATCGTCCCATGGTCATGGGTCATCCCACCTTAGCTCTAGCCTTTCCTCGCCAGTAGGGGGCGCTGGTTTCCTCATCCAAGGGAGGTGTCTATGTCTTGTTCTGACCTCGATGTCTTAGGGCCTTCAAAGGTCTATCTGGTCTCCAGTGGCGGCTGGTGAATTTTTTTGGGGGGGGGCGCAGTTTAAATATCACTCAACAATGAGAAGAAAAGAGGTTTTGAGTAGAATATTGTAAAAAACAAAGCTTTATTTCAAGAACACAGCGTGCTCAACACTGTCCAATAACAACTATCAACACACTGTAACTTCGGGCATGAGAGTTTCAGAGCAGCTTTAAGGAACATTGGGTTGGGTTTCAGAGGTTTGCAAAATAAGAGGTTCAGAGCAGAATAGTCAGAAAGAGATTACATGTTACATTGGGTGACAGAGCAGACCCACTACTGTAAAGACAAGTAGCTCCTCTCTTTAAAGTGGGTACTTTACTCTCTGGTTAAAGTCATCATGTCTGTAACCAGCCTGTTTCCATTATTCTGGAGGGAATGTGTCTGTTTTTCAGAACTTCTTCGTTGTGTTTTCGATGCCAGTTCGGTCTCCTTCTGCTGACTGTAAACAGGGTTAGCTTGATGCTGTTAGCTCGTTAGCTCCATGCTCTTAGCTAGATAACTGCGGCAAGATTCGTGCTTTCCACTTGTCTGCAGCTCTTTAGATCCCTCCCCCCGTTGTAGTCCAGAGAGTTTCAGTCCCTTTGGAACGACAGACAGGGGAAACTAAACAGCATTACTCACTGAGCCTCCAGCTAACAGCTCCGTTAGCTACCTGCTCCCGTAGCTCCGTGGAGCTCTCTGGCTGAGGGAACGATACCGGTCTCTGATCTGCCGAATAGTCCAGTCACGTGAAATAATAAAACAATGTCATTGGCCAACGCGCACATTTTGTGACCCAAGATTCACGTTTCATCCGCCAATGAGAAGCCGGTCCTTGCGAAACGACTGAAATGTTTTATCGATGCCGTACACACGTTAGATCGCCTCGAAAAGGGAGGGCTTCTCTCCGTGATAATGGCGATATATTATATTTTTTCACATTAACTTAAGTGGTTGTTGACAGGCTGACGGTCTCCCACACACATTTAGCGCGTCAACACGGTATATTTACTATTTAAATGATTTGGCATATAATGTTTTTTGACAGGATGTTTTTTTTTTTTTTTTTTTTTTCATCGACAAATGTTAAGAGGGGCGGCGCCCTAGCGCCCCCTATGGACGAACCGCCACTGCTGGTCTCCTGTGGAGTGGAAACCCTCAGCCGCCATCGCTGCGTCCTCGTGTTAAAGGGAAGGAGTTGAGGTGGTTTGAACGCCCTCCTGTGGAGGTCCTCGGGGTTCGTCCCGATAGGAGGAGAGCTCTGGGCGGACTGGAAGGGGATCGCATGTCCCCTCTGGCCCAGGACGAGCTGGAGGACACGTTGTACCGAACGATCTCACTTCGAGGGCTTTGTGTTTGCGACACAGTGTACGAATAAATCATCACGGATCCAGATTCATGACAGGAAATCAATATGAAGCGAGGTCTCTGTTACTCTGACGGTTAGAGTCTAAAGTCCGTCACAGGAGCAGTCGATCAGCTTTATCATCGCACGAGGACTCCAGATCTAAATACTGTCATCTGGCGCCCCCTAGTGGCTCAGTGCTCTTACTGCTGTGGTTCCATCAACCACTTCTTAAATCCTTTATAGTTTGAGTGTCTCTGTGCAGGTCCCCCCCCTTTATAGTTTGACTTTGTAGCTCATGTTTCTGTGTCCCTGTGCAGGTCCCGGTGGCCCCCCTTGTAGCTCATGTGTCTCTGTGCAGGTCCCAGTGGCCCCCCTTGTAGCTCATGTGTCTCTGTACAGGTCCCGGTGGCCCCCCTTGTAGCTCATGTGTCTCTGTGCAGGTCCCGGTGGCCCCCCTTGTAGCTCATGTGTCTCTGTGCAGGTCCCAGTGGCCCCCCTTGTAGCTCATGTGTCTCTGTGCAGGTCCCAGTGGCCCCCCTTGTAGCTCATGTGTCTCTGTGCAGGTCCCGTGGCCCCTAGCTCATGTGTCTGTGCAGGTCCCAGTGGCCCTTGTAGCTCATGTGTCTCTGTGCAGGTCCCAGTGGCCCCCCTTGTAGCTCATGTGTCTCTGTGCCGGTCCCAGTGGGCCCCCTTGTAGCTCATGTGTCTCTGTGCAGGTCCCGGTGGCCCCCCTTGTAGCTCATGTGTCTCTGTGCAGGTCCCAGTGGCCCCCCTTGTAGCTCATGTGTCTCTGTACAGGTCCCGGTGGCCCCCCTTGTAGCTCATGTGTCTGTGCAGGTCCCAGTGGCCCCCCTTGTAGCTCATGTGTCTCTGTGCAGGTCCCGGTGGCCCCCCTTGTAGCTCATGTGTCCCTGTGCAGGTCCCGGTGGCCCCCCTTGTAGCTCATGTGTCTCTGTGCAGGTCCCGGTGGCCCCCCTTGTAGCTCATGTGTTCCTGTGCAGGTCCCGGTGGCCCCCCTTGTAGCTCATGTGTCCCTGTGCAGGTCCCGGTGGCCCCCCTTGTAGCTCATGTGTCTCTGTACAGGTCCCGGTGGCCCCCCTTGTAGCTCATGTGTCTCTGTGCAGGTCCCGGTGGCCCCCCTTGTAGCTCATGTGTCTCTGTGCAGGTCCCAGTGGCCCCCCTTGTAGCTCATGTGTCTCTGTGCAGGTCCCAGTGGCCCCCCTTGTAGCTCATGTGTCTCTGTGCAGGTCCCGGTGGCCCCCCTTGTAGCTCATGTGTCTCTGTGCAGGTCCCAGTGGCCCCCCTTGTAGCTCATGTGTCTCTGTGCAGGTCCCAGTGGGCCCCCAGCTCATGTGTCTCTGCAGGTCCCGTGGCCCCCTTGTAGCTCATGTGTCCTGTGCAGGTCCCAGTGGCCCCTGTAGCTCATGTGTCTCTGTGCAGGTCAGTGGCCCCAGCTCATGTGTCAGCTCATGTGTCTTTGTAGCTCATGTGTCCCTGTGCAGGTCCCAGTGGCCCCCCTTGTAGCTCATGTGTCTCTGTGCAGGTCCCAGTGGCCCCCCTTGTAGCTCATGTGTCCCTGTGCAGGTCCAGCTCATGTGTCCCTGTACAGGTCCCGGTGGCCCCCCTTGTAGCTCATGTGTCTCTGTACAGGTCCCAGTGGCCCCCCTTGTAGCTCATGTGTCCCTGTGCAGGTCCCAGTGGCCCCCCTTGTAGCTCATGTGTCCCTGTACAGGTCCCACTGGCCCCCCTTGTAGCTCATGTGTCCCTGTGCAGGTCCCAGTGGCCCCCCTTGTAGCTCATGTGTCTCTGTACAGGTCCCGGTGGCCCCCCTTGTAGCTCATGTGTCCCTGTGCAGGTCCCAGTGGCCCCCCTTGTAGCTCATGTGTCTCTGTACAGGTCCCGGTGGCCCCTTGTAGCTCATGTGTCTCTGTGCAGGTCCCGGTGGCCCCCCTTGTAGCTCATGTGTCTCTGTGCAGGTCCCAGTGGCCCCCCTTGTAGCTCATGTGTCTCTGTGCAGGTCCCAGTGGCCCCCCTTGTAGCTCATGTGTCTCTGTGCAGGTCCCGGTGGCCCCCCTTGTAGCTCATGTGTCTGTGCAGGTCCCAGTGGCCCCCCCTGTAGCTCATGTGTCTCTGTGCAGGTCCCAGTGGCCCCCCTTGTAGCTCATGTGTCCCTGTGCAGGTCCCAGTGGCCCCCCTTGTAGCTCATGTGTCTCTGTGCAGGTCCCAGTGGGCCCAGCTCATGTGTCCCTGTGCAGGTCCCAGTGGCCCCCCTTGTAGCTCATGTGTCTCTGTGCAGGTCCCAGTGGCCCCCCTTGTAGCTCATGTGTCCCTGTGCAGGTCCCGGTGGCCCCCCTTGTAGCTCATGTGTCCCTGTGCAGGTCCCGGTGGCCCCCCTTGTAGCTCATGTGTCTCTGTGCAGGTCCCAGTGGCCCCCCTTGTAGCTCATGTGTCTCTGTGCAGGTCCCAGTGGCCCCCCTTGTAGCTCATGTGTCCCTGTGCAGGTCGGTGGCCCCTTGTAGCTCATGTGTCCCTGTGCAGGTCCCAGTGGCCCCTGTAGCTCATGTGTCCCTGTGCAGGTCCCGTGGCCCCTTGTAGCTCATGTGTCCCTGTGCAGGTCCCAGTGGCCCCCCTTGTAGCTCATGTGTCCCTGTGCAGGTCCCGGTGGCCCCCCTTGTAGCTCATGTGTCTGTGCAGGTCCCGGTGGCCCCCCTTGTAGCTCATGTGTCTCTGTGCAGGTCCCAGTGGCCCCCCTTGTAGCTCATGTGTCCCTGTGCAGGTCCCGGTGGCCCCCCTTGTAGCTCATGTGTCTGTGCAGGTCCCGGTGGCCCCCTTGTAGCTCATGTGTCTCTGTGCAGGTCCCAGTGGCCCCCCTTGTAGCTCATGTGTCCCTGTGCAGGTCCCGGTGGCCCCCCTTGTAGCTCATGTGTCTCTGTGCAGGTCCTGGTGGCCCCCCTTGTAGCTCATGTGTCCCTGTGCAGGTCCCGGTGGCCCCCCTTGTAGCTCATGTGTGTCTCTGTCCCTGTGCAGGTCCCGGTGGCCCCCCGCGGTGCGATCAGTGCCTTCCTCCATACGGGGGTCCTCACTGTGACCGGTGCAGCGCCGGCTTCTCCAAAGCGTCCGGCCTCTGCGTGCCGTGCGACTGCTCCGGGAACGCAGACCCTCAGGGGCCCCCCCAGCTGTGTGACCCCGACACCGGCCGGTGCCTCCGCTGCAGCAACAGCACCACGGGGGCCCAGTGCCAGCTCTGTGCCCCGGGCCTCACGGGGGACGCCCGGGCCCACAACTGCACCCGCCCAGGTGAGACCACACTGTACTTACCTATTATTAGTAGTATTATTATTAATATCATTTGTTTTATTATTATTATTTGTATTATTAATAATAATAATATTATTATTATTATTATTTAGGCTTACAGAGTATGAGCAATTGTCATAAAAATGTAAATAATAAGACTATTGGACAATAAGAATAATAATAATTAGTTAGTTAGAGAGATTCAAAGTGTTTTCTTAGATTTATTTAACTAAAATCAAACAGAAAACATAAATCAGACGATCATATTAAATGTTATTCTTATTTCTTTGTGGTTATTTATTGTTGTTAAAAAATGTTAAAAAATTATAACTTATTTATTTGTGGTTTTATAATTCAAAATTATAGTTATTGATTTTCTTTGTGTACCTAGTACAGTCAACACAGACAGGACACAACAACAAAGAACAACAACAACACCTATTTAATTATTAGAGGACGTCATGGGGGCCTTTGTGGCCCCTCTAGTGACATCAGGGGCCACGTTAGATTCCCTCAGGGCCGTTTGGCCTTCAGGAGGGGACGGAGTCGTCCACCTGGAGCCGGCAGGCTTTCTAACAATATAAACAAAGTGTCCTGGTTCCGCCAGGTGTGTTGGTCCAAAACAAACATCAAACACATCATGTACCTTTGAAAGCACCTGACCCAGAATGCACCTGTGAAAACACCTGTCACAACAAACAGAGTTTGTTTACGTGCCACCGCAGCTGTTGAGCTTTTCATAACCTCCAGTCACTCTGGTGTAGTTCCATATCTGGCCACAAGGTGTCACTAGTTCCTTTGGTCGTTCACCTGAGGAGTCACATGTCTCTTCTCTCCTCAGCGCTCCGGCTCCTCCCCACACCGGCGCTCACGCCCTCATCGGAGGCCCCCCACCTCCACCTCCAGCACCGCGACCTCCAGCACCATGACCTCCAGCACCTCCACCTCCAGCACCATGACCTCCAGCACCTCCACCTCCAGCACCATGCTGACCTCCGCCACAGCCAGGGGCGTCCCGACCTCCACGTCCAGCAGCAACACCAGCACCTCCTCCTCCTCCTCCTCTTCCTCCACCACGCAGGCGCTGCTGACCAGCCCGGGCGGCCCCACGGACAACACCACCGCCGCCCTGACGGAGGTCTCCTGGACGCAGTTCAACATCATCATCCTGGCCGTGATCATCCTGGTGGTGCTGGTGCTGCTGGGCTTCGTGGGCGGCGTGTACACGTACCGCGAGTACCAGAACCGCAAGCTCAACGCGCCCTTCTGGACCATCGAGCTGAAGGAGGACAACATCAGCTTCAGCAGCTACCACGACAGCATCCCCAACGCCGACGTGTCGGGCCTGCTGGAGGACGAGGCCAACGAGGTGGCGCCCAACGGCCAGCTGGCGCTCACCACGCAGGGCAACTGCTACAAGGCTTAGGCTCCGCCCCCCCCTCTGAACTCTACACGAGCGCCGCTGGACAGCACCAAATCCAAAGCTCCTTCATGTACGCCTGCTGGTCTGAGATCAGATGCAATCAACGATGTGGAAAAGAGACGTGGAGCGTGTTCCCTGATATGACCTTGAACCTTGACCCTGGTCCAGGAATTACCCTGACCCTGGTCCAGGACTTATACTGACCCCTGGTCCAGGAATAACCCTGACCCCTGGCCCAGGACTTACCCTGGTCCAGGAATAACCCCTGGCCCAGGACTTACCCTGGTCCAGGACTTACCCTGGTCCAGGACTTACCCTGACCCCTACTCCAGGACTTACCCTGGTCCAGGACTTACCCTGACCCCTGCTCCAGGACTTACCCTAACCCCTACTCCAGGACTTACCCTGGTCCAGGACTTACCCTGACCCCTGCTCCAGGACTTACCCTGGTCCAGGTCTTACCCTGGTCCAGGACTTACCCTGACCCCTGCTCCAGGACTTACCCTGGTCCAGGACTTACCCTGACCCCTGCTCCAGGACTTACCCTGGTCCAGGACTTCCAGGTGCCCAGCATTTCACATGTTTTTAAATGACTCTTTTGACACTTTAAGTTATAACTGATCCAAGACAATGATTGTTATTTAATGAATTTTTATTCCGTTGTTATTTATTGGTTGACGTTTCATTCTCGGGAGGAAAAGCTGCACACGCGTGTGCGTGTGTTTGAATTCATCGTGTTTTGATCTTGTGTCCCATGGCGATTTCTAGATTGCCCAATATGTTTCCATGTATAGTTTCTGTGTGTTTGGGGGAAGATGACCTCATCGCTGTAGCTTCCTGGGGAGTGTCTGTGGTTTGAGGGGCGTGGCCATGGGGAGTGTCTGTGGTTTGAGGGGCGTGGCCATGGGGAGTGTCTGTGGTTTGAGGGGCGTGGCCATGGGGAGTGATTGTGGTTTTAAGGGGCGTGGCCACGGGGATTGTCTGTGGTTTAAGGAGCATGTCTGTGGTTTAAGGGGCGTGGCCACAGGGAGTGTCTGTGGTTTAAGGGGCATGTCTGTGGTTTAAGGGGCGTGGCCACAGGGAGTGTCTGTGGTTTTAAGGGGCGTGGCCACGGGGAGTGTCTCTGTGGTTTGAGGGAGGTGGCCAAGGGGAGTGTCTGTGCTTTAAGGGGCGTGGCCACGGGGAGGGTCTCTGTGGTTTGAGCGACGTGGCCAAGGGGAGTGTCTGTGCTTTAAGGGGCGTGGCCACGGGGAGGGTCTCTGTGGTTTGAGCGACGTGGCCAAGGGGAGTGTCTGTGCTTTAAGGGGCGTGGCCATGGGGGTGTGTCTGTGGGTTTAAGGGGCGTGGCCACGGGAGTGTCGGTGGTTTAAGGGGCGTGGCCACGGGGAGGGTCTCTGTGGTTTGAGGGATGTGGCCAAGGGGAGTGTCTGTGGTTTTAGGGGCGTGGCCACGGGGAGTGTCTGTGGTTTTAGGGGCGTGGCCAACACTCCTGAGACTTACTCCCTTCAGGAAGCTGAGCAAAGCCTTTGAAGCGGGACATTGATCTGGAGGCGGGTCCTAAGTGAGTTTGAGTGACAGCTGTCAGACTTCCTCATGCAGTGAACTATGGAACTGACTCCTCAGGTACTGGCTCCTCCCCCAATGTGATCACTGTACATATGATTATTGTACAGATGAATGTGAATAGTAAGCACTATTATTATTGTACAGGTAGAATTCTGTGATGCTCCGCCCACAGCTTCTCTTTTTATTTTGGTTTTCCCCGGTAGACTTTGGCCATGAACGCAGCAGCGTGACCACAAACGCACCCTGAACACAAGAGTGACATGATGTAAATAATAACCCCACAAATCTGAGGTCCACTCAAATAAAGACGTTTTAACTGTTGCCTGTGTGGGTTTATAACGTTCTGCAGGTTGTGTCACGCTTCATGAAGAGGAGTTCCCTCTGCTGGACACACCCACAATCCAAAGGGAAGAATCCCATTGGCTCCCAGCGTCTGGGATGATGTCATCACTGAACCCGTAGAGGCCATCATGTCACTCACCTGCAGGCGGCCATCCACCGGTTGATGCCTCTCTTGGAACACACACACACACACACACACACACACTCTCACACTCTCTCTCACTCTCACTCACTCACTCTCTGTGGGGTTTTCACCTTAAAGATAAAGCCCCGCTAGTTGAATTACCAGACCAACTCCAATGACCACAGATGACACTCGGGCTCATAGTTTTACTTGCTGCCAAGGAGAATGTCCTGAGCTGTGCCTCCTGCACTCACCCAAAACACTCTGGCTCAGTTCTCCTCCGACAGTCCTTTTATTGAAGCAAGTCATTTACACAACACAGCTGAAGTCATTTACACAACACAGCTGGGGTCTCTTCCATATGAGCTTTACGACCCGACATTCCTGTGTGAGGTGTCGATGGGTATTGGGTGAGAATTGAAACAAACCTTTGTTCCTGTGTCTGCTCATTAACCCGATGTGACCTGAGAAACTTTTGCTCTCAGAGTGACCGATATAGAATAAACATCACAGCAATAATATGATTGTAATTATTAATCTTCTTCTAATAATTACAACCCTGTGGAGTAAACAATAATTCATAGGGCTTACATTCTTGAATACAAATTGAAAACACATGCTCTAAAACCAAACATTCCCTCCTGTTTTTCATGTTTTAGCTTTGTGTTTTCCTCATATTCAGACCTGGTTAACATGTTGTACACATTGGATGTTGCTCCTTGCCTCGCATGATCAGCTGTTGTGGAAAAGATTTCCCTCTAACAGTATGGTTCCAGTTTACCCAAAATTCGGCTTCACATATCCCATTTCTCAAACCTGGAGCGTGGGGGGTGATATCGTAACCTCCCCCTGCCATGGATGAAAAACATTTAGCCTGCAATCTGCTCATCACTTTGCCATGGAGGTCACCTGGTCAGAGGAAGTAAGCAACACAGAACACATACAGCAATTTGTTTTCCCATATGCATATACAAAAAAACATTTATTCTTCAGCCGTGGTTGTTTTTCTTCTTCGCTGTCCCGACCCCAGGGGTCGTTTTTCAGATGTGTCCATCTTTTCTGCCTCGACTGCAGTTCGTCATAGTTCAGCAGTCCTCTGACCTCTAGGGTCGCAGCAACTGTGGCCACTGCAAGTAACACCTGACCAAGCATTTTCCTAATGGATGTGGCTCAGTTGATTTCTTCACCGGGTTGAGATTAGTGGCCCCTAAACGAACCACCACCCTTTGTAACCGGACTTCACACCACAATCCCGTCGTCTGCCTGGAGAGGTATTACCTTCTTGCAGTGGCTCTGATGTATCCAGGTGTTCCGCTCTGCAATTTTTAACGACGTTGGAGTGGTCAGCAAGACGGTGAATGGACCTTCCCAGCGTGGATGGTGCCAATGTTTTTTCACCACCTTGATGAGGACCTGGTCGTCTGGCTCCACACGGGTGTTGAGATGTCTCCGAGATGTCTGGCAGAGATGTTATTTGTTCGAGCGATCTCATTGTTTTAAAAGACGGCTCATCCAGTCAGCTAGTGTGTGCCGCTCCGCCTCATCTACCTCTCTTATAGCGTCAATAATTGGCAGTCTAAACTGCCTCCCTATCACTATTTCAAGAGGTGACACCCCCTGTGGAGTTAGCGTAATTCTCATCTATGTTTCAACCAGAGACACACATTCCTTGTGCATTCTGTCTGCAACATACTACAAAAGTTTTTTGAAAATTTAGTTTAATTGTATGTATGGAAGTGCATATTTATCATCCGTACCATCCCTCCTGTTGAGACATGGCATGGCCCATGACTCAAATAGCCAGCTGTGTTGTACAAGCTGGCTGGGAGCACAAGTTTACTTTTAAAAGGTTAGTCAGTAGCGTGTGTGTGTGTGTGTGTGTGTGTGTGTGTGTGTGTGTGAGGGGGGTCAACACAGGGCCAATGTGCTCAGTGTTGCACTCTAATTCTAAAGTATCTATATCTGACCTATTTTCTATTAATCCATTTCTAAATCCCTTTTCACACCTGATAGGTGTGAACTACTTTGGTCAATTTTAAAACGGGTTGGGTCTAATAGGTTTTCCCAATGTTCAAATAAGCTGTCCCCCTCTTCTGGGGACCCTTTCTCACCCACTACAGTCTTCTCATAGGTCATCACAGGATACTGTTCTAATGGTTTGTCATACTCGGGTAATGCCAGGACAGATGAGCCCACGAGGCAACGTTTCGTAGCCTCGAAAGCATTATCTGCCGCTGGTGTCCATTGTATCTTCCTTGTCATGGTCATGTCGTCAGTGTAGATTGTGTCCAACAATGGTTGTGTTAAGGTGGCATGATCTGGGACCCATGATCTGCAGTAATTAGTCAATGATGTTGAAAAGCTGCGGCAATGTAAGAATTCTGTCAATGGCGGACATGTTAAACAAGGGTCAAACGCACATTAACAACAACCTCACACCTCATAAAGCTGCAGCAAATGAATGCATTTATTTAAAACAACATTTCAAAAGTAAAAGATGGTCCACCTCTACTAATTAATAGTTATCCTCAACATAATTCTTCTGTCACTGTCCTGCAGGGCTGCTCTGTATTGTGACTCGGCGCGCGCAGCTGAGCACAGCGAGGCTGTCATCAACAATTTTATCAAAAGTATTCAATCACTTGCATTCAACTTTCATTCACTGGCATTCGACATTTATTCACACTTATGTGGTGGTATTTCTTCAGTTTATGTTTCAACTCTATTTAGTCCCTCTATTGGCTATGATGTTTCACACAAGAATTACAATATATATTACATAGCCTATATCTCAGTCTGTACTCCAAAGCAACAAACACTCTCACACTGCTCAGTGGCCACGAGACTTCTCCCTGTCACACACAAATTGCTCAATTACCCATAAAGCTTTTCACTGGGAGTGTAAATCATCCCGCACTCAGTCTTATATGTTAATGAGTCTTTGCTTCACTCAATTAATCACTGGAGCTTTTCACGGAGAGTTCGCACCGGGTCTGCTTGTATCAATATCAAAACCTTTCACCTCTCGCACTCAGCATCCCTGTTAACGAGTCAGGAACGCCTCGGACTCCTACACACTTTCACCTGGAGGACTTCACTGCACAGACTCAGACATCCACACATGGAGCACAGACCTACAGAACCACTATCAAACCTCCTTTGGGTGGAGAAACCTCCGTCCTTTAGGTGGATAAACCTTTCTCAAACCTCCTTTGGGTGGAGAATCTCACTTTTCCTTTAGGTGGATAAACCTCTCTCACACCTCCTTTCGGTGGAGAATTTCACTTTTCCTTTAGGTGGATAAACCTCTCTCAAACCTCCTTTCGGTGGAGAAACCGTTCCTTACCTGTTATCTGAAGTCACTGGTTGGATCTGGATCCTGTCAATCGTCTCAGGAAAGAAGGAGGTTGGACAATAAAGACACCGGCCCGGCCCGCAATTCACGTCCCGGGACTTTGACAAGATCGGCTAAGACCCTGGCTGTCGACAGACTTCGGCGTGTCTTCCCCTTCCTCTTTTCCGTTGACAATGTATTGGGATCCGCTCGAAAGACCAATTAATGTGGGGTTTTCACCTTAAAGATAAAGCCCGCTTAGTGGTTGACCAACTCCAATGACCACAGATGACAGACTCGGGCTCATAGTTTTACTTGCTGCCAAGGAGAATGTCCTGAGCTGTGCCTCCTGCACTCACCCAAAACACTCTGGCTCAGTTCTCCTCCGACAGTCCTTTTATTGAAGCAAGTCATTTACACAACACAGCTGAAGTCATTTACACGACACAGCTGGGGTCTCTTCGTATGAGCTTACGACCCGACATTCCTGTGTGAGGTGTGTCGATGGGTGAGAATTGAAACAAACCTTTGTTCCTGTGTCTGCTCATTAACCCGATGTGACCCGAGAACCTTTTGCTCTCAGAGTGACCGATATAGAATAAACATCACAGCAATAATATGATTGTAATTATTAATCTTCTTAATAATTACAACCCTGTGGAGAACAATAGCTTACATTCTTGAATACAAATTGAAAACACATGATCCAAAACTCTCTCTCTCTCTCCACACTCCTTGGTGTCTCCAGTGCTGAGCTCGATGTATGATGTCACAGTTTCTGGGCGTGGCTTCTGTTGGAGAGGACTCCGCGTGTCACTTTATTAAGAAGAGAACAATCAGAATGAACCTCCTTGAGCCTCTCCTCCTGGCCCACGGACTCATGAACAGAACCTGAGTTCTCCTGTTGACCCACTTCCGGTTCCTCCAGCTGGTTGGACCCTGATCCCAGATCAGTGAATCTGGTCCTGTCAACATGAACATGAGTCATCCTCAACATGTTCTGTTCAGAGTCATGACAGAACCCAGGTTCTAAAGGTCTAGAGATTAAAGGTTTACAAAATTCTAAAGGTCTAGATATTAAAGGTCTAGAGTTCTAAAGGTTTACAGAGTTCTAAAGGTCTAGAGATTAAAGGTCTAGAGTTCTAAAGGTTTACAGAGTTCTAAAGGTCTAGAGATTAAAGGTTTAGAGTTCTAAAGGTCTAGAGTTCTAAAGGTTTACAAAATTCTAAAGGTCTAGAGATTAAAGGTCTAGAGTTCTAAAGGTTTACAGAGTTCTAAAGGTTTACAGAGTTCTAAAGGTCTAGAGATTAAAGGTCTAGAGTTCTAAAGGTCTAGAGATTAAAGGTCTAGAGTTCTAAAGGTTTACAGAGTTCTAAAGGTCTAGAGTTCTAAAGGTTTACAGAGTTCTAAAGGTCTAGATATTAAAGGTTTAGAGTTCTAAAGGTTTACAGAGTTCTAAAGGTCTAGAGATTAAAGGTCTAGATATTAAAGGTTTAGAGTTCTAAAGGTCTAGAGTTCTAAAGGTTTACAGAGTTCTAAAGGTCTAGAGATTAAAGGTCTAGAGTTCTAAAGGTCTAGAGATTAAAGGTCTAGAGTTCTAAAGGTTTACAGAGTTCTAAAGGTATCGAGTTCTAAAGGTTTACAGAGTTCTAAAGGTCTAGAGATTAAAGGTCTAGAGTTCTAAAGGTTTACAGAGTTCTAAAGGTCTAGAGATTAAAGGTTTAGAGTTCTAAAGGTCTAGAGTTCTAAAGGTTTACAGAGTTCTAAAGGTCTAGAGATTAAAGGTTTAGAGTTCTAAAGGTCTATCGTTCTAAAGGTCTAGAGTTCTAAAGGTTTACAGAGTTCTAAAGGTCTAGAGATTAAAGGTTTAGAGTTCTAAAGGTCTATCGTTCTAAAGGTCTAGAGTTCTAAAGGTTTATCGTTCTAAAGGTCTAGAGTTCTAAAGGTTTACAGAGTTCTAAAGGTCTAGAGTTCTAAAGGTTTAGAGTTCTAAAGGTCTAGAGTTCTAAAGGTTTACAGAGTTCTAAAGGTTTAGAGTTCTAAAGGTTTCTGTGTTTTGTGTTCTTGGTGTTCTAGATGTTATTTGTGTTCTCTGTGTTCTAGGTGTTCCATTGTAGGCCCTATTCTAGGTAGGTGTTATCTGTGTTATCTGTGTTCTAGGTGTTCTAGGTGTGGGCTCGTCCTCTCCGGAGAGATAACCGCAGGAAGAGGAAGTTCGTGTTCCGGTCTCACCGGGAATGAGTCTCGGTTTAAGTTCCTCGCGCGCGCGGGTTTCACGTGGGCGAGCCGCGCACATAAGGAGCGATGGCGGGCTGCTCCGTCAGCGGGACCGCGCGACATGGAGGAAGAGGGCCGCGCCAGCTGCTGCTGCGCCCGGGGGGAAGCGGGGCTCCTCCGGGGGGGGGACGACGCGTTGATCCGCCTGCTGCTCCAGAGTGAGCGGCGGGCTCGTCCCGTCGCGCTGCTGCTGCTGCTCTGCGGGGCGCTGGCTCTACTCTTCACCGGGCGTATGGAGGCCGCCGGCCAGCGGACAGCCAGGTAACGCCTCATAGCAGGGCTGCTATAGTATTATTATTATATATATATACGTACACAATGTACAAATACATAAATGCGAAAATGAATGTATAAATAAATACAGGAATAAATAAATGAATGTATACATAAATAAATACTAGAATAAATATATAAATGCTTAAATAAATACTAGAATAAATATATAAATGCTTAAATAAATGTATAACTAAATACAGGAATAAATAAATAAATGCTTAAATGGAAAAAATACATACGTGAATACATAAATAAATGCTTAAATAAATGTATAAATAAATAAATACTTGAATAATAAAATGCTTAAATAAATGAATAAATACAGGAATAAATATTAGTTATACCTAAACAGAACATCATTAAATAAATCTATTTCTATATGTCTGTAGTTCTTCATTTATCTAGGTCTCTCTTTATGTGTCCACATGTATTTCTTCATTTATTTATGTGTGACATTTATGTGTCCTTAAATGTAGAAATATATTTATTTAATGATGTCCTGTTTAGGTATAACTTATATTTATTTATTCCTGTATTTATTTATATATAGTCATTTTCCACATTAACTATGTAGAGAGAGTATTTATAATTAATTAAATGTTATCTTCATTGATAAAAACAGTGCTTTGAAAAATAAGGACATTTATACGTGACCTCAAACTTGTTTGTGTTTTTTACTTGTGGTTTTGTATGTATTTTATTATATTTTAATGTTTTGTACTATCTAAACTTTAAGTCTGTAATAAATGTTGATTGATTGATTTGATACGGTAGTGTATATAATGACCAACTTAAGCTGCTCGGGGCTTCAGGCTCAGTCCAGGGACATTGTGTTTCAAGATGTGACCTCTCCATGTCTCAGAGTGAGCAGCATCAGTGTGATATTACCATAGCTGTATGTTTACATTCTGTTTTCATATTCATTGTCATGTAACTATTAAAATACCAACACAACATGTGTTAGCAACAGTTAATCGTATCTGTACACGTTGTGATGGTTGTGTGTGTTTCCTGCAGCCGGTGATGCAGCCGTCCAGACACTCATCAGGTAAATACCTCGTCCATGTTCTGCTGATCTCAGGTCAGTGAATCATTGACGTGTCCAACACTTTGAATCTGTCTCGTAGGCGTCGACTCCCGACGGCAGGAAGACCAGAGGAACCCAAGTGCCATGCTCACAGGTACCAGGGCAGGGCCCTTCCTATATATATATATACACACACATATCTATTTATATGTGTGTGTATATATACATGTGTGTGTATATATTTATGTTTATACATATATATGTGTGTATATATTTACATATTTAAATAGATATTTGCCTATTTAAATATATTTATGTATATATTTACATATTGAAATATATATATATAAATAGATTTATATATATATATAGATTTACATATACAAGAGAATAAGCCCCGCCTTTCCCTTGAAAGCGTGCCCATTTCATGTCATATGAAGTGAACAGGAGTTTTTTAACCTCCTCCTCTCCTCCTCATAGCTCCTCGAGGGAAAAACCTCCATGGGCGGTACCTGGACTGGGAGCAGGACGACGGGCAGGCCTTCTGCCACGGGGGGTTCCTCTACTCCAGGGAGCCTCCTGGTGCCCGGGGGTGTGCGGTCTTCCTGCAGATCACCCACGAGGCCGGGCCGACACGGAGTGACGAGCAGCTGAGGCTCTCCAACTCCGTGCTCCTGGTCCGGGACCACTACCGGACCCCCGTGGCCCTGCTGTCCTCGGTGGACTCTGTGAGCTGCAGCCTGACCCAGTGGAGCAAGACCCTGTACACACGGCCTCTTCTCCCTGGAGGAGCTCGGCGAGCTGCACGTGTCATCCTCACACCCCCACCTCATCGTGGAGGCGGAGTCTAAGGTGTTCTTTGGCGCCGAGCTCCTCGTGTCCGCCTGACTGCAGGTCAGAGTCCAGGTCCTGCGGGTCAGAGTCCAGGTCCTGTGGGTCAGAGTCCAGGTCCTGTGGGTCAGAGTCCAGGTCCTGTGGGTCAGAGTCCAGGTCCTGCAGGTCAGAGTCCAGGTCCTGCGGGTCAGAGTCCAGGTCCTGTGGGTCAGAGTCCAGGTCCTGTGGGTCTGGTGGGTTCTACTGGGACCAGACCCCTGCTGTGTTGATGTTCTTGTTGTCTGACTCTCAGCTGCTCCAGAGACTCACGATCACCACGAGAGACGAGTCTGGTTATTTATTCTCTTCGTTGGTGGGGTGCACACTGTGTGTGCGTGTGTGTGTGTGTTGTACAGAGTTTGTAAAATAAAAACATAAATAACAAAACACCAAACTCTGTCCTTCCTTCAGCCGTGAACATGTGAACTCTCTAGTCACTTCACTTTCTTTATTTGCACAACAGAAACTAATTAAACTCATGAGCAGAAAATCCACGATGTCTTAAAGGCGGTTCTTAATATCTTAACTCATAAATCATCTTAACCGTCTCCCCAACTCATATATAAAATATACACTACCGTTCAAAAGTTTGGGATCACTTAGAAATGTCCTTATTTTTCAAAGAAAAGCATTGGTTTTTTCAACGAAGATAACATTAAATCAATCAGAAATACCCTCTCTACATTGTTAATGTGGTAAATGACTATTCTAGGTGGAAACGTCTGGTTTCTAATGAAATATCTCCAGAGGTGTATAGAGGCCCATTTCCATCAACGATCACTCCAGTGTTCTGATGGTACATTGTGTTTGATCATCGCCTTAGAAGACTAATGGATGATTAGAAAACCCTTGAAAACCCTTGTGCAATTATGTTAGCACAGCTGAAAACTGTTTTGCTGATGAGAGAAGCTATAAAACTGGCCTTCCTTTGAGCTAGTTGATTATCTGGAGCATCACATTTGTGGGTTCGATAAGACTCTCAAAATGGCCAGAAAAAAAGAACTTTCATGTGAAACTCGCCAGTCTATTCTTGTTCTTAGAAATGAAGGCTATTCCATGCGAGAAATTGCAAAGAAACTGAAAATGTCCTCCAGCGGTGTACTCCTTCAGAGACTCTAACCAGAGCAGAAAGAGAAGTGGGGCGGTGCACAACACAGCAAGAAGAGAAGTACATTAGAGTCTCTAGTTTGAGAAATAAACGCCACACAGGTCCACAAGTGGCAGCTTCTTTAAATGGTACCATAAACGCCAGTGTCAACGTCGACAGTGAAGAGGCGACTCCGGGATGCTGGCCTCTAGGCAGAGTGGCAAAGAAAAGCCATATCTGAGACTGGCCAATCAAAGAAAAGATTGGTATGGGCAAAAGAACACAGGCATTGGACAGAGGAAGATTGGAAAAAGGTGTTCTGGACAGATGAATCCAAGTTTGAGGTGTTTGGATCACACAGAAGAACATTTGTGAGGAGAACAGGTGAAAAGATGCTGGAAGAGTGCCTGACACCATCTGTCAAGCATGGTGGAGGTCATGTGATGGTCTGGGGCTGCTTTGGTGCTGGGAAAGTGGGAGATACCAGGTAAAAGGGATTTTAAATAAGGAAGGCTATCACTCCATTTTGCAACGCCATGCCATACCCTGTGGGCAGCGCTTGATTGGAGCCAATGTCCTCCTCCAACAGGACAATGACCCAAAGCACACCTCCACATTGTGCAAGAACTCTTGAGGGAAGAAGCAGGCAGCTTGCTGTCTGTAATGGAGTGGCCAGTCACCAGATCTCAACCATTGAGCTGTTGTGGGAGCAGCTTGACCGTATGGTCCTCAAGAAGTGCCCATCAAGCCAATCCAACTGGTGGAGGTGCTTCAGGAAGCGTGGGGTGACATTTCAACAGATTACCTCAACAAATTAACAGCTAGAATGCCAAAGGTCTGCAATGCTGTCATTGCTGCAAAAGGAGCATTCTTTGACGAAAGCAAAGTTTGAAGAAAAAAATTAATACTTCAAATAAAAATCATTATTTCTAACCTTGTCAATGTCTTGACTATATTTTCTATACATTTTGCAACTCATTTGATAAATAAAAGTGTGAGTTTTCATGGAAAACATCTTGAAGACCTGAAGCGGTGGAGATCTTCAGCTCAGGTTCTTTATGAATCATATTTATGAGACGAGTCTAGATACTTGTGTGTGTTGCATCATGTGATCATGACGATACATCTGACCTCTGACCTCAGGTTCACCTGCCGCCACACCTCTTCTCACTCTCTCTTCACGCTGCAGTGAAGTCAGCCTCATGAATGTAGTTTGTGTGTGTAGGCTTACAGAGTATGAGCAATTGTCATAAAAATGTAAATAATAAGACTATTGGACAATAAGACTATTAGACAATAATATGAGTTAGTAGTTTAGAGATTCAAAGTGTTTTCTTAAATTTATTTAACTAAAATCAAACAGAAAACATAAATCAGACGATCATATTAAATGTTATTCTTATTTCTTTGTGGTTATTTATTGTTGTTAAAAAATGTTAAAAAATTATAACTTATTTATTTGTGGTTTTATAATTCAAAATTATAGTTATTGATTTTCTTTGTGTACCTAGTACAGTCAACACAGACAGGACACAAGAACAACAACAACACCTATTTAATTATTAGAGGACGTCATGGGGGCCTTTGTGGCCCCTCTAGTGACATCAGGGGCCACGTTAGATTCCCTCAGGGCCGTTTGGCCTTCAGGAGGGGACGGAGTCGTCCACCTGGAGCCGGCAGGCTTTCTAACAATATAAACAAAGTGTCCTGGTTCCGCCAGGTGTGTTGGTCCAAAACAAACATCAAACACATCATGTACCTTTGAAAGCACCTGACCCAGAATGCACCTGTGAAAACACCTGTCACAACAAACAGAGTTTGTTTACGTGCCACTGCAGCTGTTGACCAGTCACTCTGGTGTAGTTCCATATCTGGCCACAAGGTGTCACTAGTTCCTTTGGTCGTTCACCTGAGGAGTCACATGTCTCTTCTCTCCTCAGCGCTCCGGCTCCTCCCCACACCGGCGCTCACGCCCTCATCGGAGGCCCCCCCCACCTCCACCTCCAGCACCGCGACCTCCAGCACCATGACCTCCAGCACCTCCACCTCCAGCACCATGACCTCCAGCACCTCCACCTCCAGCACCATGCTGACCTCCGCCACAGCCAGGGGCGTCCCGACCTCCACGTCCAGCAGCAACACCAGCACCTCCTCCTCCTCCTCCTCTTCCTCCACCACGCAGGCGCTGCTGACCAGCCCGGGCGGCCCCACGGACAACACCACCGCCGCCCTGACGGAGGTCTCCTGGACGCAGTTCAACATCATCATCCTGGCCGTGATCATCCTGGTGGTGCTGGTGCTGCTGGGCTTCGTGGGCGGCGTGTACACGCACGTAGTACCAGAACCGCAAGCTCAACGCGCCCTTCTGGACCATCGAGCTGAAGGAGGACAACATCAGCTTCAGCAGCTACCACGACAGCATCCCCAACGCCGACGTGTCGGGCCTGCTGGAGGACGAGGCCAACGAGGTGGCGCCCAACGGCCAGCTGGCGCTCACCACGCAGGGCAACTGCTACAAGGCTTAGGCTCCGCCCCCCCCTCTGAACTCTACACGAGCGCCGCTGGACAGCACCAAATCCAAAGCTCCTTCATGTACGCCTGCTGGTCTGAGATCAGATGCAATCAACGATGTGGAAAAGGGACGTGGAGCGTGTTCCCTGATATGACCTTGAACCTTGACCCTGGTCCAGGAATTACCCTGACCCTGGTCCAGGACTTATACTGACCCCTGGTCCAGGAATAACCCTGACCCCTGGCCCAGGACTTACCCTGGTCCAGGAATAACCCCTGGCCCAGGACTTACCCTGGTCCAGGACTTACCCTGGTCCAGGACTTACCCTGACCCCTACTCCAGGACTTACCCTGGTCCAGGACTTACCCTGACCCCTGCTCCAGGACTTACCCTAACCCCTACTCCAGGACTTACCCTGGTCCAGGACTTACCCTGACCCCTGCTCCAGGACTTACCCTGGTCCAGGTCTTACCCTGGTCCAGGACTTCCAGGTGCCCAGCATTTCACATGTTTTTAAATGACTCTTTTGACACTTTAAGTTATAACTGATCCAAGACAATGATTGTTATTTAATGAATTTTTATTCCGTTGTTATTTATTGGTTGACGTTTCATTCTCGGGAGGAAAAGCTGCACACGCGTGTGCGTGTGTTTGAATTCATCGTGTTTTGATCTTGTGTCCCATGGCGATTTCTAGATTGCCCAATATGTTTCCATGTATAGTTTCTGTGTGTTTGGGGGAAGATGACCTCATCGCTGTAGCTTCCTGGGGAGTGTCTGTGGTTTGAGGGGCGTGGCCATGGGGAGTGATTGTGGTTTTAAGGGGCGTGGCCACGGGGATTGTCTGTGGTTTAAGGAGCATGTCTGTGGTTTAAGGGGCGTGGCCACAGGGAGTGTCTGTGGTTTAAGGGGCATGTCTGTGGTTTAAGGGGCGTGGCCACAGGGAGTGTCTGTGGTTTAAGGGGTGTGGCCACAGGGAGTGTCTGTGGTTTTAAGGGGCGTGGCCACGGGGAGTGTCTCTGTGGTTTGAGGGAGGTGGCCAAGGGGAGTGTCTGTGCTTTAAGGGGCGTGGCCATGGGGGTGTGTCTGTGGGTTTAAGGGGCGTGACCACGGGGAGTGTATGTGGTGTTAAGGGGCGTGGCCACGGGAGTGTCGGTGGTTTAAGGGGCGTGGCCACGGGGAGGGTCTCTGTGGTTTGAGGGATGTGGCCAAGGGGAGTGTCTGTGGTTTTAGGGGCGTGGCCACGGGGAGTGTCTGTGGTTTTAGGGGCGTGGCCAACACTCCTGAGACTTACTCCCTTCAGGAAGCTGAGCAAAGCCTTTGAAGCGGGACATTGATCTGGAGGCGGGTCCTAAGTGAGTTTGAGTGACAGCTGTCAGACTTCCTCATGCAGTGAACTATGGAACTGACTCCTCAGGTACTGGCTCCTCCCCCAATGTGATCACTGTACATATGATTATTGTACAGATGAATGTGAATAGTAAGCACTATTATTATTGTACAGGTAGAATTCTGTGATGCTCCGCCCACAGCTTCTCTTTTTATTTTGGTTTTCCCCGGTAGACTTTGGCCATGAACGCAGCAGCGTGACCACAAACGCACCCTGAACACAAGAGTGACATGATGTAAATAATAACCCCACAAATCTGAGGTCCACTCAAATAAAGACGTTTTAACTGTTGCCTGTGTGGGTTTATAACGTTCTGCAGGTTGTGTCACGCTTCATGAAGAGGAGTTCCCTCTGCTGGACCCACAATCCAAAGGGAAGAATCCCATTGGCTCCCAGCGTCTGGGATGATGTCATCACTGAACCCGTAGAGGCCATCATGTCACTCACCTGCAGGCGGCCATCCACCGGTTGATGCCTCTCTTGGAACACACACACACACACACACACACACACTCTCACACTCTCTCTCACTCACTCTCTGTGGGGTTTTCACCTTAAAGATAAAGCCCCGCTAGTTGAATTACCAGACCAACTCCAATGACCACAGATGACACTCGGGCTCATAGTTTTACTTGCTGCCAAGGAGAATGTCCTGAGCTGTGCCTCCTGCACTCACCCAAAACACTCTGGCTCAGTTCTCCTCCGACAGTCCTTTTATTGAAGCAAGTCATTTACACAACACAGCTGAAGTCATTTACACAACACAGCTGGGGTCTCTTCCGTATGAGCTTTACGACCCGACATTCCTGTGTGAGGTGTCGATGGGTATTGGGTGAGAATTGAAACAAACCTTTGTTCCTGTGTCTGCTCATTAACCCGATGTGACCCTGGAAACTTTTGCTCTCAGAGTGACCGATATAGAATAAACATCACAGCAATAATATGATTGTAATTATTAATCTTCTTCTAATAATTACAACCCTGTGGAGTAAACAATAATTCATAGGGCTTACATTCTTGAATACAAATTGAAAACACATGATCCAAAACCTAACATTCCCTCCTGTTTTTATTTTTAGCTTTGTACTGTGTTTTTCTCATATTCAGACCTGGTTAACATGTTGTACACATTGGATGTTGCTCCTTGCCTCGCATGATCAGCTGTTGTGGAAAAGATTTCCCTCTAACAGTATGGTTCCAGTTTACCCAAAATTCGGCTTCACATATCCCATTTCTCAAACCTGGAGCGTGGGGGGTGATATCGTAACCTCCCCCTGCCATGGATGAAAAACATTTAGCCTGCAATCTGCTCATCACTTTGCCATGGAGGTCACCTGGTCAGAGGAAGTAAGCAACACAGAACACATACAGCAATTTGTTTTCCCATATGCATATACAAAAAAACATTTATTCTTCAGCCGTGGTTGTTTTTCTTCTTCGCTGTCCCGACCCCAGGGGTCGTTTTTCAGATGTGTCCATCTTTTCTGCCTTGAATGCAGTTCGTCAGAGTTCAGCAGTCCTCTGACCTCTAGGGTCGCAGCAACTGTGGCTACTGCAAGTAACACCTCACCAAGCATTTTCCTAATGGATGTGGCTCAGTTGATTTCTTCACCGGGTTGAGATTAGTGGGTCCTAAACGAACCACCGCCCTTTGTAACCGGACTTCACACCACTACCCGTTGTCTGCCTGGAGAGGTATTACCTTCTTGCAGTGGCTCTGATGTATCCAGGTGTTCCGCTCTGCAATTTTTAACGCCGTTGGAGTGGTCAGCAAGACGGTGAATGGACCTTCCCAGCATGGATGGTGCCAATGTTTTCTTTTCACCACCTTGATGAGGACCTGGTCGTCTGGCTCCACACGGGTGTTCTGGAGGGGAGCAGAGATGTCTAGCCGAGATGTCTGGCAGAGATGTTATTTGTTCGAGCGATCTCATTGTTTTTAAAAAGACGGCTCATCCAGTCAGCTAGTGTGTGCTCCGCCCCCGCCTCATCTACCTCTCTTATAGCGTCAATAATTGGCAGTCTAAACTGCCTCCCTATCACTATTTCAAGAGGTGACACCCCCTGTGGAGTTAGCGTAATTCTCATCTATGTTTCAACCAGAGACACACATTCCTTGTGCATTCTGTCTGCAACATACTACAAAAGTTTTTTGAAAATTTAGTTTAATTGTATGTATGGAAGTGCATATTTATCATCCGTACCATCCCTCCTGTTGAGACATGGCATGGCCCATGACTCAAATAGCCAGCTGTGTTGTACAAGCTGGCTGGGAGCACAAGTTTACTTTTAAAAGGTTAGTCAGTAGCGTGTGTGTGTGTGTGTGTGTGTGTGTGTGTGTGTGAGGGAGGGGGGTCAACACAGGGCCAATGTGCTCAGTGTTGCACTATAATTCTAAAGTATCTATATATGACCTATTTTCTGTTAATCTATTTCTACAAATCCCCCTTTTCACACCTGATAGGTGTGAACTACTTTGGTCAATTTTAAAACGGGGTTGGGTCTAATAGGTTTTCCCAATGTTCAAATAAGCGGTGTCGTCCCCCTCTTCTGGGGACCCTTTCTCACCCACTACAGTCTTCTCATAGGTCATCACAGGATACTGTTCTAATGGTTTGTCATACTCGGGTAATGCCAGGACAGATGAGCCCACGAGGCAACGTTTCGTAGCCTCGAAAGCATTATCTGCCGCTGGTGTCCATTGTATCTTCCTTGTCATGGTCATGTCGTCAGTGTAGATTGTGTCCAACAATGGTTGTGTTAAGGTGGCATGATCTGGGACCCATGATCTGCAGTAATTAGTCAATGATGTTGAAAAGCTGCGGCAATGTAAGAATTCTGTCAATGGCGGACATGTTAAACAAGGGTCAAACGCACATTAACAACAACCCTCACACCTCATAAAGCTGCAGCAAATGAATGCATTTATTTAAAACAACATTTCAAAAAGTAAAAGATGGTCGCACCCTCTACTAATTAATAGTTATCCTCAAAATAATTCTTCAGTCACTGTCCTGCAGGGCTGCTCTCTGTATTGTGACTCGGCGCGCAGCTGAGCACAGCGAGGCTGTCATCAACAATTTTATCAAAAGTATTCAATCACTTGCATTCAACTTTCATTCACTGGCATTCGACATTCATTCACAATTATGTGGTGGTATTTCTTCAGTTTATGTTTCAACTCTATTTAGTCCCTCTATTGGCTATGATGTTTCACACAAGAATTACAATATATATTACATAGCCTATATCTCAGTCTGTACTCCAAAGCAACAAACACACTCACACTGCTCAGTGGCCACGAGACTTCTCCCTGTCACACAAAAATTGCTCAATTACCCATAAAGCTTTTCACTGGGAGTGTAAATCATCCCGCACTCAGTCTTATATGTTAATGAGTCTTTGCTTCACTCAATTAATCACTGGAGCTTTTCACGGAGAGTTCGCACTCGGTCTGCTTGATTAATATCAAGAAACCTTTCACAGACCTCTCGCACTCAGCATCCCTGTTAACGAGTCAGGAAACGCCTCCGGACTCCTACACACTTTCACCTGGAGGACTTCACTTGCACAGACTCAGACATCCAGCACACACATGGAGCACAGACCTACAGAACCACTATCAAACCTCCTTTGGGTGGAGAAACCTCCGTCCTTTAGGTGGATAAACCTTTCTCAAACCTCCTTTGGGTGGAGAATCTCACTTTTCCTTTAGGTGGATAAACCTTTCTCAAACCTCCTTTGGGTGGAGAATCTCACTTTTCCTTTAGGTGGATAAACCTCTCTCACACCTCCTTTCGGTGGAGAATCTCACTTTTCCTTTAGGTGGATAAACCTCTCTCACACCTCCTTTCGGTGGAGAATCTCACTTTTCCTTTAGGTGGATAAACCTCTCTCAAACCTCCTTTCGGTGGAGAAACCGTTCCTTACCTGTTATCTGAAGTCACTGGTTGGATCTGGATCCCGTCAATCGTCTCAGGAAAGAAGGAGGTTGGACAATAAAGACACCGGCCCGGCCACGAATTCACGTCCCGGGACTTTGACAAGATCGGCTAAGACCCTGGCTGTCGACAGACTTCGGCGTGTCTTCCCCTCCCTCTTTTCCGTTGACAATGTATTGGGATCCGGCTCGAAAGACCAATTAATGTGGGGTTTTCACCTTAAAGATAAAGCCCCGCTAGTTGAATTACCAGACCAACTCCAATGACCACAGATGACAGACTCGGGCTCATAGTTTTACTTGCTGCCAAGGAGAATGTCCTGAGCTGTGCCTCCTGCACTCACCCAAAACACTCTGGCTCAGTTCTCCTCCGACAGTCCTTTTATTGAAGCAAGTCATTTACACAACACAGCTGAAGTCATTTACACAACACAGATGGGGTCTCTTCCGTATGAGCTTTACGACCCGACATTCCTGTGTGAGGTGTCGATGGGTATTGGGTGAGAATTGAAACAAACCTTTGTTCCTGTGTCTGCTCATTAACCCGATGTGACCCGAGAACCTTTTTGCTCTCAGAGTGACCGATATAGAATAAACATCACAGCAATAATATGATTGTAATTATTAATCTTCTTCTAATAATTACAACCCTGTGGAGTAAACAATAATTCATAGGGCTTACATTCTTGAATACAAATTGAAAACACATGATCCAAAACCTAACACTCTCTCTCTCTCTCTCTCTCCCACACACACTCCTTGGTGTCTCCAGTGCTGAGCTCGATGTATGATGTCACAGTTTCTGGGCGTGGCTTCTGTTGGAGAGGAAACTCCGCGTGTCACTTTATTAAGAAGAGAACAATCAGAATGAACCTCCTTGGGGAGCCTCTCCTCCTGGCCCACGGACTCATGAACAGAACCTGAGTTCTCCTGTTGACCCACTTCCGGTTCCTCCAGCTGGTTGGACCCTGATCCCAGATCAGTGAATCTGGTCCTGTCAACATGAACATGAGTCATCCTCAACATGTTCTGTTCAGAGTCATGACAGAACCCAGGTTCTAAAGGTCTAGAGATTAAAGGTTTACAAAATTCTAAAGGTCTAGATATTAAAGGTTTAGAGTTCTAAAGGTCTAGAGTTCTAAAGGTTTACAGAGTTCTAAAGGTTTACAGAGTTCTAAAGGTCTAGAGATTAAAGGTCTAGAGTTCTAAAGGTCTAGAGTTCTAAAGGTTTACAGAGTTCTAAAGGTCTAGATATTAAAGGTTTAGAGTTCTAAAGGTCTATCGTTCTAAAGGTTTCCAGAGTTCTAAAGGTCTAGAGTTCTAAAGGTTTAGAGTTCTAAAGGTTTATCGTTCTAAAGGTCTAGAGTTCTAAAGGTTTACAGAGTTCTAAAGGTCTAGAGTTCTAAAGGTTTACAGAGTTCTAAAGGTTTAGAGTTCTAAAGGTTTCTGTGTTTTGTGTTCTTGGTGTTCTAGATGTTATTTGTGTTCTCTGTGTTCTAGGTGTTCCATTGTAGGCCCTATTCTAGGTAGGTGTTATCTGTGTTATCTGTGTTCTAGGTGTTCTAGGTGTGGGCTCGTCCTCTCCGGAGAGATAACCGCAGGAAGAGGAAGTTCGTGTTCCGGTCTCACCGGGAATGAGTCTCGGTTTAAGTTCCTCGCGCGCGCGGGTTTCACGTGGGCGAGCCGCGCGCTCATAAGGAGCGATGGCGGGCTGCTCCGTCAGCGGGACCGCGCGACATGGAGGAAGAGGGCCGCGCCAGCTGCTGCTGCGCCCGGGGGGAAGCGGGGCTCCTCCGGGGGGGAGACGACGCGTTGATCCGCCTGCTGCTCCAGAGTGAGCGGCGGGCTCGGGCCGTCGCGGCCGCGCTGCTGCTGCTGCTCTGCGGGGCGCTGGCTCTACTCTTCACCGGGGCGTATGGAGGAGGCCGCCGGCCAGCGGACAGCCAGGTAACGCCTCATAGCAGGGCTGCTATAGTATTATTATTATATATATATACGTACACAATGTACAAATACATAAATGCGAAAATAAATGTATAAATAAATACAGGAATAAATAAATAAATGCTTAAATGAATGTATACATAAATAAATACTAGAATAAATATATAAATGCTTAAATAAATACTAGAATAAATATATAAATGCTTAAATAAATGTATAAATAAATACAGGAATAAATAAATAAATGCTTAAATGGAAAAAATACATACATGAATACATAAATAAATGTTTAAATAAATGTATAAATAAATAAATACTTGAATAAAAAAATGCTTAAATAAATGAATAAATACAGGAATAAATATTAGTTATACCTAAACAGAACATCATTAAATAAATCTATTTCTATATGTCTGTAGTTCTTCATTTATCTAGGTCTCTCTTTATGTGTCCACACGTATTTCTTCATTTATTTATGTGTGACATTTATGTGTCCTTAAATGTAGAAATATATTTATTTAATGATGTCCTGTTTAGGTATAACTTATATTTATTTATTCCTGTATTTATTTATATATACAGTCATTTTCCACATTAACTATGTAGAGAGAGTATTTATAATTAATTAAATGTTATCTTCATTGATAAAAACAGTGCTTTGAAAAATAAGGACATTTATACGTGACCTCAAACTTGTTTGTGTTTTTTACTTGTGGTTTTGTATGTATTTTATTATATTTTAATGTTTTGTACTATCTAAACTTTAAGTCTGTAATAAATGTTGATTGATTGATTTGATACGGTAGTGTATATAATGACCAACTTAAGCTGCTCGGGGCTTCAGGCTCAGTCCAGGGACATTGTGTTTCAAGATGTGACCTCTCCATGTCTCAGAGTGAGCAGCATCAGTGTGATATTACCATAGCTGTATGTTTACATTCTGTTTTCATATTCATTGTCATGTAACTATTAAAATACCAACACAACATGTGTTAGCAACAGTTAATCGTATCTGTACACGTTGTGATGGTTGTGTGTGTTTCCTGCAGCCGGTGATGCAGCCGTCCAGACACTCATCAGGTAAATACCTCGTCCATGTTCTGCTGATCTCAGGTCAGTGAATCATTGACGTGTCCAACACTTTGAATCTGTCTCGTAGGCGTCGACTCCCGACGGCAGGAAGACCAGAGGAACCCAAGTGCCATGCTCACAGGTACCAGGGCAGGGCCCTTCCTATATATATATATACACACACATATCTATTTATATGTGTGTGTATATATACATGTGTGTGTATATATATATATTTATGTTTATATATATACATATATGTGTGTATATATTTACATATTTAAATAGATATTTGCCTATTTAAATATATTTATGTATATATTTACATATTGAAATATATATATATAAATAGATTTATATATATATATAGATTTACATATACAAGAGAATAAGCCCCGCCTTTCCCTTGAAAGCGTGCCCATTTCATGTCATATGAAGTGAACAGGAGTTTTTTAACCTCCTCCTCTCCTCCTCATAGCTCCTCGAGGGAAAAACCTCCATGGGCGGTACCTGGACTGGGAGCAGGACGACGGGCAGGCCTTCTGCCACGGGGGGTTCCTCTACTCCAACGGGAGCCTCCTGGTGCCCCGGGGGGGCGTGTACCGGGTCTTCCTGCAGATCACCTACGAGAGCCGGGCCGACACGGAGTGTGACGAGCAGCTGAGGCTCTCCAACTCCGTGCTCCTGGTCCGGGACCACTACCGGACCCCCGTGGCCCTGCTGTCCTCGGTGGACTCTGTGAGCTGCAGCCTGACCCAGTGGAGCAAGACCCTGTACACGGCCGGCCTCTTCTCCCTGGAGGAGCTCGGCGAGCTGCACGTGTCATCCTCACACCCCCACCTCATCGTGGAGGCGGAGTCTAAGGTGTTCTTTGGCGCCGAGCTCCTCGTGTCCGCCTGACTGCAGGTCAGAGTCCAGGTCCTGCGGGTCAGAGTCCAGGTCCTGTGGGTCAGAGTCCAGGTCCTGCGGGTCAGAGTCCAGGTCCTGTGGGTCAGAGTCCAGGTCCTGTGGGTCTGGTGGGTTCTACTGGGACCAGACCCCTGCTGTGTTGATGTTCTTGTTGTCTGACTCTCAGCTGCTCCAGAGACTCACGATCACCACGAGAGACGAATCTGGTTATTTATTCTCTTCGTTGGTGGGGTGCACACTGTGTGTGTGTGTGTGTGTGTGTGTGTTGTACAGAGTTTGTAAAATAAAAACATAAATAACAAAACACCAAACTCTGTCCTTCCTTCAGCCGTGAACATGTGAACTCTCTAGTCACTTCACTTTCTTTATTTGCACAACAGAAACTAATTAAACTCATGAGCAGAAAATCCACGATGTCTTAAAGGCGGTTCTTAATATCTTAACTCATAAATCATCTTAACCGTCTCCCCAACTCATATATATAAAATATACACTACCGTTCAAAAGTTTGGGATCACTTAGAAATGTCCTTATTTTTCAAAGAAAAGCATTGGTTTTTTCAACGAAGATAACATTAAATCAATCAGAAATACACTCTATACATTGTTAATGTGGTAAATGACTATTCTAGGTGGAAACGTCTGGTTTCTAATGAAATATCTCCATAGGTGTATAGAGGCCCATTTCCATCAACGATCACTCCAGTGTTCTAATGGTACATTGTGTTTGCTAATCGCCTTAGAAGACTAATGGATGATTAGAAAACCCTTGAAAACCCTTGTGCAATTATGTTAGCACAGCTGAAAACTGTTTTGCTGATGAGAGAAGCTATAAAACTGGCCTTCCTTTGAGCTAGTTGATTATCTGGAGCATCACATTTGTGGGTTCGATAAGACTCTCAAAATGGCCAGAAAAAAGAACTTTCATGTGAAACTCGCCAGTCTATTCTTGTTCTTAGAAATGAAGGCTATTCCATAGAAATTGCAAAGAAACTGAAAATGTCCTCCAGCGGTGTGTATTACTCCTTCAGAGAACAGCACAAACGGGCTCTAACCAGAGCAGAAAGAAGTGGGAGGCCCGGTGCACAACTCAGCAAGAAGACAAGTACATTAGAGTCTCTAGTTGGAGAAATAGACGCCTCACAGGTCCTCAACTGGCAGCTTCTTTAAATGGTACCGCAAAACGCCAGTGTCAACGTCGACAGTGAAGAGGCGACTCCGGGATGCTGGCCTTCTAGGCAGAGTGGCAAAGAAAAAGCCATATCTGAGACTGGCCAATCAAAAGAAAAGATTGGTATGGGCAAAAGAACACAGGCATTGGACAGAGGAAGATTGGAAAAAGGTGTTCTGGACAGATGAATCCAAGTTTGAGGTGTTTGGATCACACAGAAGAACATTTGTGAGACAGAACAGGTGAAAAGATGCTGGAAGAGTGCCTGACACCATCTGTCAAGCATGGTGGAGGTCATGTGATGGTCTGGGGCTGCTTTGGTGCTGGGAAAGTGGGAGATTTGTACCAGGTAAAAGGGATTTTAAATAAGGAAGGCTATCACTCCATTTTGCAACGCCATACCATACCCTGTGGGCAGCGCTTGATTGGAGCCAATGTCCTCCTCCAACAGGATAATGACCCAAAGCACACCTCCACATTGTGCAAGAACTCTTGAGGGAAGAAGCAGGCAGCTGGCTGTCTGTAATGGAGTGGCCAGTCACCAGATCTCAACCATTGAGCTGTTGTGGGAGCAGCTTGACCGTATGGTCCTCAAGAAGTGCCCATCAAGCCAATCCAACTTGTGGAGGTGCTTCAGGAAGCGTGGGGTGACATTTCAACAGATTACCTCAACAAACTAACAGCTAGAATGCCAAAGGTCTGCAATGCTGTCATTGCTGCAAAAGGAGCATTCTTTGACGAAAGCAAAGTTTGAAGAAAAAAATTAATACTTCAAATACAAATCATTATTTCTAACCTTGTCAATGTCTTAACTATATTTTCTATACATTTTGCAACTCATTTGATAAATAAAAGTGTGAGTTTTCATGGAAAACATCTTGAAGACCTGAAGCGGTGGAGATCTTCAGCTCAGGTTCTTTATGAATCATATTTATGAGACGAGTCTAGATACTTGTGTGTGTTGCATCATGTGATCATGACGATACATCTGACCTCTGACCTCAGGTTCACCTGCTGCCACACCTCTTCACGCTGCAGTGAAGTCAGCCTCATGAATGTAGTTTGTGTGTGTGTGTGTGTGTGTGTGTGTGTCAGGCTCATGGGTTTCATCACACGGGCGTGTTAGTAAACACACATTTCAGTTGTTGGTCTCATCAAAGCCAGAAACACACGCCATGACATCATGAGAGGAATGTCCACGGCTCCGTACACCGGTTGTTCTGGAAAGGTCTGTGTTGAAAAGGTGTGTGGGTGGTGTGAGTTTATTGGAAAATCGTGTGTGTGTGTGGTTCAGGTGTATAGTGAGACCTGAACCAGGTTCACCTGGAGAGACCTAGAGATGCTGCTAGAGGCTAAGAGGCTGAGGGGGACGCTTAGGATACACTGAGCTCCTCTCTCCTCTCCTCTCTCCTTATGGACGCTTAGGATACACTGAGCTCCTCTCTCCTCTCCTCTCTCTCCTTATGGACGCTTAGGATACACTGAGCTCCTCTCTCCTCTCCTCTCTCCTTATGGACGCTTAGGATACACTGAGCTCCTCTCTCCTTAAGGACACTTAGGATACACTGAGCTCCTCTCTCCTCTCCTCTCTCCTTATGGACGTTTAGGATACACTGAGCCCCTCTCCTCTCCTCTCTCCTTATGGACGTTTAGGATACACTGAGCTCCTCTCACCTTATGGACGCTTAGGATACACTGAGCTCCTCTCTCCTCTCCTCTCTCCTTATGGACGTTTAGGATACACTGAGCTCCTCTCACCTTATGGACGTTTAGGATACACTGAGCTCCTCTCTCCTCTCCTCTCTCCTTATGGACGTTTAGGATAGAGGAAGCAAAACAGACTCAACCCTGATTGGTTAACACGACTTTCCTAAAGATTCTTTAATATTCAGAACCTGAGATTCGTGGCCTCCTAAGTAACAAAGACTCATTATTGCCTCAGAATCAGATATTATGGGATGTAAAGAAGAAGTTCATGAAGCACATCAGCTTTGAAAGACCACGACTTCAAATGAATCTGACATTTTATTAGACCACGTCATTCATTCAGGAGCAGGCAACACACGACTCACATAACAACACAAGATGAGGTAAACAACAACAAGTTATAGAAACTAAAAGAGAGAGAGTCACCCAGAAGTGTGAAGAGAGCGAGTCACATGACGCGTTAGGAATTATTAGACGAGGCCACCTGTCGCTGCAGGGGACAACGCTCACTGAAGCAGTGCATGCTGGTACATTTATGATGCGTGGACTCTCCCACATCACGACCTCGTCGACACATGCAGCACTGAGACGGAGGACAACAACAACAACAACAACACACGGTTCAGAGGCGTTCAGTCGTGCATGCCGTGAGGAGCTCATGCTCGGCGCTTTAAGGCAGTTAGGAGAGTTCACGTTGCTCAAGGGCACAAAGGACATGAATCCATTCCGCGTAAACTGTTCCTCCCTCTCTCCACCGGGGGGCCCTGTGAGCAACATTCCTCATGAGCAGTGATTAAGGCAACTCTGCTTCCCAAAGATGTCAGCATCGATGGCGACTGTTTGTTTAATCGTTATTGTTCTTCAGGAAGCTAATGTTTCATATGTAATGGAGAATTAAAGAGACAGCACACAAGAAATGCAACGATGTGTTCTTGGAAGACAGTAGACGGGGATTCCTGCGTTTTCATTCATACACGAGACGAGGTCATCGACGCTCGCCTCACCTTCCAGGTAACAACACTTTTCCTTTAATGGCGACGCGTGTGCGGACCGTGTGGGCGGCTGCCCGACGCATCGGGGGGGACAATAAATAAAGTCATAAATATGAAAAGAAAACACGTCTAAAAGTGAACCTCTCTCCATGTAACAGGTCTCCATGACGACCGCTGCGGAGGAGTCAGTCTCACTGGAGGAACAGGGAGGGGCCAGTGGAACGACTTCAGGAGTTATCACGTGTGTGTGTGTGTGCATGCATGTGTGTGTGCATGTGTGTGTGCATGTGTGTGTGCGTGTGCATGTGTGTGTGTGCATGCATGTGTGTGTGCATGTGTGTGTGTGTGTGCTCTTTAGCTGAGGAGCTCCAGGTATGTGACGGGCACTTTCCCTTTCTGGTTCCCTCTCTCTCCAACCAGCCAATCAGAGTCCATCCCCGGCACCGTGTAGACGGTGATGAGCTGCAACACGGAGAACCTCCAATCAGAACAAAGTGAGTCTGTCACATGGAGACCTACAGCTCCGCCCCCACATGTAACCATCGCTGAGAAAAGGACAGACTGGCGCTGAACTACATTATACAGGGAACAGGCTGAAGCTACAGTTGAGCTAACGGAACTACACACATTATACAGGGGAACAGGCTGAAGCTACAGTTGAGCTAACGGAACTACACACATTATACAGGGGAACAGGCTGAAGCTACAGTTGAGCTAACGGAACTACACACATTATACAGGGGAACAGGCTGAAGCACGCAACCGTATTATAAGAGCAATAATGTACTGGAGGAAGCACTGTATGGTCAATAATGTCCTGCTCAAGGGTTTTCATAATTACACCCTCGAAGTGGACATTATGGACGATAGTCTTATTATTGCCTAATTGTGTTATTACTGTCTAATAGCCGTGGCCCCCGAGCCGTGACCCGGTGACCTCTCACCTCATCGGCGAGGAGCGCCAGCTCACTGGAGTCTGCGGCGTCGTAGTCGTAGAGGACTTTGGCCTTGCGGGTTCCGGTCGCCGGAGCCTGAACCTCCTCGATCTTCAGCGTGTCCGTCTCCACGGGGCTGCCGAGGCCCTCGGGGGCCGAGCCCGGCGGGGCGGGGGATGGGGACTGAGTGGAGCTCGCATTGGGAAGCCTGAGGGAAACCAGCAGAGACACCGGGAGGCTGAGTCATCGTGGGTCTCGTCTGGACTGGTTGGTCTCGTCTGGACTGGTTGGGTCTCGTCTGGACTGGTTGGGTCTCGTCTGGACTGGTTGGGTCTCGTCTGGACTGGTTGGGTCTCGTCTGGACTGGTTGGTCTCGTCTGGACTGGTTGGGTCTCGTCTGGACTGGTTGGGTCTCTTCTTGACTGGTTGGTCTCGTCTGGAGTGGTTGGGTCTCTTCTGGACTGGTTGGGTCTCGTCTGGACTGGTTGGGTCTCGTCTGGACTGGTTGGGTCTCGTCTGGACTGGTTGGGTCTCGTCTGGACTGGTTGGGTCTCGTCTGGACTAATTGGGCGTCTCAAGCACACCTGCTGTTCTGGTTCATGGCCCCAGCCAGGTGCATATGGATCAGAGCGGGATTATAGATGACCAGCACAGGGCAATGGAACCTAACCGGTCCTCTCCACCAGGACTCACCTTCCCAGCTCCTTCTGCAGGCCCTGCATGTGGACGTGACACTGCTTGTGGTACGCAGCCTGGGCCTCCACAAACTCATGCAGGCAGCGCAGGTGGTTCACCTGAGGAGAGCAAACACAGGGGTCATGAAGGAAACAAGAGTTCACCTGAGGAGAGGAAACACAGGGGTCATGAAGGAAACAATCCATATCATATGCAGATAAAGGACTCATCTCTGTGCTGTGTGTGTGTGTGTGTGTATGTATCTGACCTACATGTGTACTACTGATGCCCTCCAGGAGCAGCCGTGTGACCTCTGTTTGCCGGTCGAACTCGGTCTGGGCCACGCGGAGCTCGTGCTCAGCCTGAAACAACAACAACAACAACAGGAAGAGGCTCAGTGACACAAGTCCAGGGTTCATCCTCATGACCAATGAACAGGTTCATCCTCATGACCAATGAACAGGTTCATCCACATGACCAATGAACAGGGTTCATCCACATGACCAATGAACAGGTTCATCCTCATGACCAATGAACATGTTCATCCTCATGACCAATGAACAGGTTCATCCTCATGACCAATGAACAGGTTCATCTACATGACCAATGAACAGGGTTCATCCACATGACCAATGAACAGGTTCATCCTCATGACCAATGAACAGGTTCATCCACATGACCAGTGAACAGGTTCATCCTCATGACCAATGAACAGGTTCATCTACATGACCAATGAACAGGGTTCATCCACATGACCAATGAACAGGTTCATCCTCATGACCAATGAACAGGTTCATCCACATGACCAATGAACATGTTCATCCTCATGACCAATGAACAGGTTCATCCTCATGACCAATGAACAGGTTCATCCTCATGACCAATGAACAGGTTCATCCACATGATCAATGAACAGGTTCATCCTCATGACCAATGAACAGGTTCATCCACATGATCAATGAACAGGTTCATCCTCATGTCTGCCGGCTTATATTTAAAGGGTCTTTCTTTTAAAAGCATATTATAAACGACAACATTGTCGTACTTACTTTGTCCACTTCCTCACTCCACAGCTGAGAAACATACAACACAAGGAGAGAAAGTTAGAACTAGGATTTCCCAGAAGGCCTTGTGGTACAACTGGTCATGACCCCGTCAGACTGGAAGGTCGTGACCCCGTCAGACGGGAAGGTCGTGATGGTTGAACATGTCCAGCTGTAGTCAAACTCGAGTGTCTCCTTACCGCAGAGGCGCTGGCCGACAGCACGTAGTTACGAGGTCTGGTCTCCTGAAAGTCTGGAGCCATCTAGGGAGGCAGTAAAGTTATTAAACATTTACACATTGAGGACGCATGGCAACAACAGAAACAACAACAAGATTACATCTTGTTGTTCTTAGTTTGTACTCTAGGTTGAAATGCACTTATTGTAAGTCGCTTTGGATAAAAGTGTCTGCTAAATGACATGTAATGTAATGTAATGACATCAAAAAGCAGAGCAAGAAATTATCTTTATTTTAAACTGTAGGAACCTCTTGATTAGAGGTTGATCACATGATTCACTACATTATTAACTTATTCATTTAGAACCTAATAATAATATATATATATATATTTTTGGGTCATATAAATATATATTTATTTATTTTTTGTCATATTTTTGTATGAACAAAAAATAAATAAAAATATATATGACAAAATATATGTATATGACCAAAAATAATGTATATATATATTAGGGCTGTCAGCGTTAACGCGTTAATCTATGCGATTAATTTGGCCGCGTTTAACGCACTAAAATATTTTAACGCAATTAACGCAATTTTTATTTTTTTTTATTTTATTTTTTAAAACCGCGCCAGTACGATTTGACACTGTTTCCGTTTTTAAAACAATCATTTCTCCGCGAAAATAAGGAGCAGAAATCTGTTTAACTCGTGGATGAATCAGTCGGGTTTCCTCCTGCTCTCCTTCCTCCCGTCTCCCCCTCTGATACACAGAGGAACGGAGGGGCGACGTGTCGGGTGACGCGGCGCGGAAAGAACTCGACACACGAAACCTTCACCGTGATTGGTCAATCCGTTTGTCTGTCAACATTTCGGGGGAAAACAACCAATGAACACTCAGTAAATCACAAAGGACCTCCCACCTCACAGGTAAGGCTCATTTAGCAGCCTGTCAGTCAGAGAACCAGAGAACACGGCGCGAGACAATGAGGCTCATTTCAGAGCTGAGATTGTTCTGGAATGTTTGATGTATAACACGGGGGGTGTGTCACATGCAAAAGACTTTAAACGGTGAATTTAATTTATTTTGTAAAATGTATAAAATGCCCCCAGCCTCCAGAGGGTGAACGTGACATATGTGAATGTCAGTCAGTTACCAAGGCCACTGGTTCTGCTGTTCAGTGTTAAAGATGACAGGACCAATGGGCAGGGGCGTGTCTAGGGGGTGGCCAGGGGTGGCACGTGCTACCCCTGGAATCTGATTGGCCACCCCAGGTGCCACCCCATATGCTAAACTATGATTGGCTATCTGCCCACGGAGGCGGGAACGTTTGAATTGTGTGACTACCGAACTTTCATTTTCAACCGACAAGAAGACATCAAGAAGACATCAAGAGATTGCGGCTACTCGCTCCTGAAAGATGTGAGTAGCTAGAATTATTGATAACAGTTACACATAATGAGTCAGTGGTTTAAAAAGTTTGAACTGTAATAAGCTAAAACGTTTTTTGATTTTCACGATATGTGGTGCAGGTCTGTCATCATCGCGACTGTCGACAGTGTCGACTGACTCAGCTTGCTGCCCAGCAAACCTGTCCAGGATTCTTAGCTCCTGAAAGATGTGAGTAGACTTATTGATACACATGTGTGAATGGTTTAAAAGCTAAAACGTTTTCCCATCTTATTTTATTATTTCCTGACTCAGCTTACTAGCAAACCTGTCGTCATCATTGTTTGGTTATTGTCAACGATGCTAACGCTAACGCTAATGCTAACGCTAATGCTAACGCTGATGCTAACGCTAGCTAACTTAACGTTACAGTATGTAAATCTGTCTTGTATCTCTTCTAACTTTGTAACATTAGACCTGAGTAAGTTTTGCATGTCACATTCATTCATGCATTCATAATTAGGCTAAATGTATTGTGCAAGATATAGTGACATGCATCATGACATGCGACTATTACAGTATGAAAAGAAATCAGAACATTCAGGGATTCTTCAAAAGAAAGAAATCCAAAACAACAGAGCAGGACAGAGCAGCAGAAGCCAGCAGTGCTAGTCAGTCTGAGGATGAGAGCCAGCTTGACTCTGCTAGGGATGTACAGCAGGAGCCTCCAGCTTCAGCTGTACACATGGGTATGTAAAATCCTGATAGTTCCAGATTTCTCTTTAGTAAGCACTTATTTGATTGCCTTGATAATATCAATGACATTGTGGTTAATTGCCAGACATTGAAACTAAAGTTGACACTAACTTCTCAATTAGTGTAGAAGTGCAATAGTCATTATTTCATTTTAGTCATCTGGGTTGCGTAACATACCACTTAGCCTACTTACAAAAAGGCTGATTTTATTATCATTCTGGTGACAACGTATGTGTTTTTGTAGACTCAGACAAGGATACTGGTGATGAAGGCCCTTCATCTTCACTTGCACATCAGGGTATGTAATGTATGCATCTTTATAAAACTATCTGCTATGACTTGAGATGTTTCACTTTTGCTATACTTATAGTGGCTTATACTGAGATTCAGGGCAAAGCCCTATTTTTAACAATACAGGTGTGAAAAAGCTAAATATGACTAATTTGACATACAAATAAATTGATACAACTGTTAAAATCCCTATATTACTTCAGGTGTGTCAAGTCAGCCACTCTCTGACAATGACACTGACACTGAGAACCATCCAGCAGTACCTGCAGGCCATGCAGTGACACGTGGGGATGGTGATGCAGCAGCCCTTGTGGCCCCACCTGGACCTCATGGTATGCCTTAATATTTCATATGAAATATATTGTACTTAATTCAATTCTTTCATCTGTACTAATGCCCCAATGAGCACTTCTGTCCCAACAAGTACATGACACTGATCCAATTCTCATGCTTTTGTCACTTTCAGATATTTCACAGTCAAGAGCAGCAGGTCCCTCTCAGCCTCGCTTAAAGGTTTTTCCAAGAACCTCCAAGGTGAGAAGAGGAGGCGTTCAATCCAGTGTGGTTTAACCACAATTCCTGGCTTGAATACTCACAAAGCAAAGATTCAGCCTACTGTTACGCATGCAGACACTTCTCCCTGCCTGGCGCCAGAATCTGTTTTCTCCTCAGAATCAGGCTTTTCACACTGGAAAAAGCAACGACAAAGATGCTGGCTTTAAGTTGCATGAGAAATCTGAGTCTCACATTAATGCCATGTTTGCTTGGAATGAGCACAAGAGGCTATTGCTTACAGATTCTTCTATCTTAGATATGATTAACAAAGAGTACAAAAGAAAGTTGAAGAGAATCGCAGTTACATTAAAACAGTTGCAGATGTACTGCTTTTGACAGCAACACAGAATATAGCACAAAGAGGTCACCGTGAATCGGAAGAATATGACAACAAAGGGAATTTCTTAGGAATTCTAGAAATGATCGCTAAACACAATCCTATGGTAGCCCAAAATGAAGGGACAACGCAATGCAAAATACACAAGCAATACCATACAGAATGAAATTCTGCAGTGCTTAGCAAGTATGGTGCGTGATGAGATTGTGAAGGAAGTGAAGGAGAGTGTGGTATTCTCTGTCATTGCTGATGAAACCAAAGATCTGAAAAAGAAGGAGCAGCTGTCATTAGTAGTTAGGTATTACTACAACGGGGCTGTGCATGAAAGCTTTCTTGATTTCCAACATGCCCAACATCTAGATGCTAAGGGGCTCAGCGAAATGATCATCCAGTGTTTAGAAAGATATGGCCTTCAGTACAAAGAAAATCTTGTTGGACAAGGTTATGATGGGGCCTCAGTGATGAGTGGCAAACACACAGGTGTGGCAGCCAGAATTAAGACAGAGGCTAAACATGCGTTTATGTCCACTGTAATGCGCACTGTCTGAACCTGGTCTTAGTTGACACTGTGAAGTCAGTTCCAGAGGCTGATTGCTTCTTCTCACTGCTTGAG